>NC_022020.1:40440540-40466106 GCF_000317375.1 Microtus ochrogaster | reverse complement strand
GCCCTCTTCTGGCCTGCAGGCATACACACAGACAGAATATTGTATACATAATAAGTAAATAAATAAATATTAAAAAAATATTAGGGATTATTGATAGGAATGAATTTGTGCCCTATATGTGCCAGTAAGTTTTTAGGAATAAAAATACTATATGCAGAATGACACATGTGTTTTCAATTAGTATACATAACTATAAAATTATGAATTTTTGAATATTTATGCAAAACTGGTAGAACTGCCTAGTTTTTACTGTTGGAGCAGGTCCTTAGGCCTCACCCTTGGTTTGGTCCAGGATGCAGACCTTGTCCAGGCCCATGTGCATGCTCTCAGAGACTGTCTCTGCTCCTCTGAGGTACAGCTTGTTGTTAAATTACCAAGTGAAGTGTATGAATCACGGGCATAAGTGGAGGGATTATCTCCAGTAATCTCAGCAATATCATTCAGCTCAAGATGCTTGAGTCTGTTGGGAAATGTCAACACATCTGAATCCAGGCACTAGGGATTTGTAAAACAGAAAGACCTCCAGTCCTAGTAGTCATATATAACTGCAGAGAATGTTCTGGTCTTTTGTGACGGCAACTTGGCAGTCTGCTTTTCCTGTCATTTTATTTCGCTCTGAATTTTCCAACATTAGAATTTTTATAGTGTCTTCATTTTTGTTTTTCTCATAAAACATCAGGAGTTGTATGTATGGGAAAAACTAAACTTGATTTTTAAAAAGCCAGCTAGTTCAGAGTAACAATATTTTACTGTAATTCAAGCAGATTATTACATTATCACTTAATAGTAAAACTGCTGGCTGCATGAATTTGTTTGGTGCATGGTTTTTAGCACTGAGTGAGTACATTCCAGAACATAGCCAAGTTGGCTTTAGTTCATGCATAACAGATTGCCTGCTGCAAACATAAATAACCAGATTTTTAATTGAATCACTTTAGTGTTTTTCTTTATATATTTCAGGAAAGATAGAAAATAAAAGTGAGATGTGTGTTATTAAGGAACATTATTTTTCTCCCTCTTGGGTTTATTTTAACATTCTTAAAATATTTTTACATTTTTGACTTTGCATCTCTTAGTAATTTGCTTTCTGATAAAACACTGCACAGTTTCCAGTGTTTTGTGTTTTTTGCCAAAAGTTAAGAAAGTATCTCAGCTCTCCTTATTACAAGACAGAATCCCACCTAATCATAGGCCTTCAAAAAGGAAGATCAGCCTTCTGAGATCAGAGCACAGGCTGAAGAGGAATGTTAGCAGTCAGAGCTGTCTTTTGTTAAAAATAAATGTATTTTCATTCTGTGTAATATACACATTTAAATACATTTATAGTAACTGTCTGGAGGTTAAGACTAATTCAGTTCTTTTTAGTCTAGCCTGCAAGGCAATAAAAATAATACTATATTTTAAACAAGAAAATGTTCATGTGCCATAATATTTATAGTAAATTATATAACAGCTTTAGACTGTGTCATATGTCATGCTGTATAAACTCTTTTCTTAAGCCCGACTCTTTGTATATATTATCTTTCAGTGATTGCACACAGTGGTATAGTGTTTCACTTGATATGATTTTAATCACTGTTAGGTTGAACTTGAAAGAAAGTTGGAATCTGCAACCAAGTCTAAACTGCATTACAAGCAGCAGTGGGGACGAGCTTTGAAAGAACTTGCCAGACTCAAGCAGGTATGTGGTTGAGAGCAGACTCTGTCTTCTCCTGGCTACTTTGTAAGTTTCATGTTTGACATTATGTGATAGAAGTCTTCTGTGGCCTCTCCAGTGCTGTGGTTGAAGATCAGGGCTGTTTGGGTTTGTCTTTTAATGTGTTATATGCAGAATCCTCTTTTCACAATTAAAAGCTGAAGCTTTCTTATTCTTAGTTGTCAGCTGTCTTGTTGAAATAAGCAACTTAATTTCACTTGGAAGCAACTGATTTCCCTTAGAACTCATTCTCATTAGGCTTCACTGAAAGGAACACTTTTGGGAGAAACTAAATTTACCATTTCTTAACATTTAAGAGCATATTTTAAAATGATTTTCATAGGAAGACATGATTATTCAACTGTGATAGCTGTCGTTGAGAAATTTTGCATAATTTTAGGTTTAAAAGACTTAATAGTTTTCTGAAAATCCTTGTTGGCATTTTCCCTTCTTAGACAAGAAAGTTATTTTCATGAGAAATGTATCTTAATTTGGGCTATAGTTTTTTCAAATGATTAAGATCCATGAGCATATGAATCAGCTTACTTTGAATATAATTAATTGAACCTATTAAAAGATCATGAATAGTTAATTTACTCCAACTTTAAAAAAATGTATCAGCTTTATTTCTGAATAAACCTGGTATATAATGTCTTTCGGATTTATAGATTTAGAATGTTTTCATAAAATTACATCAAATACTATTCAATATCTTTGTTGTATTATGCTAACGCTTATGATCTTTTTATAGGGTACTACTAGACTATATGGGAATTAAAGAGTACTAGACCATATGCCAGTGTAGCTTATCGTTGTGTTCAGATTGTATGCGTTATAGGTAGATATCAAAGTATTAGATAGTACACAGAGTGGATTTACTCAAGTTACAAAAGTTGTGTGTCTTTTATTTGAAATTGTTTGGACCAGGAATACTTTGGATTTCAGATTTTTTTCCTATTTTATAATATTTGCATATGTGTAATGAGATGTCTTGGATATATACCTAAGTGTAAACTTAATCTGTTTGTGTTTCAGTTCTACAGTAATTATATAGCCAAAGGGTAATTTTTTTCCTTTTTATAGTGTTATGCCTGTGTAGTGCCATCATGAACACTAGAGCTCAAAAATTTTGGATTTTAGAGCTTTTTACATTTTGCATTTCAAATTAGCAATATATTATTTTAATGCTGGCACTCTAGCATAGGCATTTTGCACAGTAATAAGGTCTTCCTAAATCAAGATACCATGCTCAGTGTATGTACATAAGTAAGACATGGGCCTCACCCTCAGGGAGCTGAGAATTTAGTATTATTGCTAATTAGTATTAGTAATAAGGAAGAAACAGTTGTAACCATTGCCTGAGCACCACACAGAAGAGAAAATTGTTTATTGTGAGTTAGGACGTTGTCTGGTGTCAGAAGGGTAGAGTTCGCATGGAGATGAGTCATTAGGATATTAATAGCAAAATTGGTTGTGACATAGCAAAGTAGTAGTCGCTATAATGACTGCAGTGGTTACTGCAAAGAATCACGAAGTGAGAAAGCATTTTAAAACATAGAGGAGAACCCAATTTCCAGGGCATCTCTGGTAAGGACACTTGGAGCTTTAATTGTAGTGATAGAAATGTAACAAGATCATTCATGAAAGATGATGCCAAGGGCTCAGCCATAGATTCTGGAAAGGTTTTCCGGTTTGGGAAATACAATTAAAGAAGCTGATTGGAGCTAAGTATGCAGTGTATACCTGTAATCCTAGCATTCTGGGGGTGGAGGCAGGAGGATTGCCATGAGTGTGAGGCTAGTCTGGATTATGTAATGAGTTCCAGGTCAGCCAGGGTATCATAACAAGACTCTTAATTGGAGCAGAGGAAGGACATAAGATTTGCAAACATGAGTGGGCATTTTAGTTTTTTAGATTTAGAAGTATACAAGTAGCCAAAAATACACATTTTTTTTAAAAAATTTGAACTCAAGCGAGGGAGTCCTTGACTAGGGAGCAACCTGATGAGGGACGGTGTGTTTTGTTTTTTTTTTTCCTGAGGGCGTAGTACTACCCTGTACCAAATAAATCTCAGTATTTTCATTTTAATTCTAAAATCTCTGGGTAGCCGATCATATTCCTATTTTACAGATGAAGAAATGAGGCTTACTGTTGTCATGTAGGCTCACGGAGATACAATATGGGAAAACTAAGACTGAAGTCCAAACTCTTTTGTTACAGTTTCAGTGCATAGTTGACAAGGTTTTCCACAAAGCAGAAGAAATGAGTTGGCACCTACTAGTAGAAAACAAGGGTGTGATCGTCTGTTAGTGAGAGCAGTTGGGATGAAAACTAGCTATCTTTGAGGAAGAGGCAGCTAGCCTTATAGTCATGATACCAAGATACGTAAGTGGCATTTAAATGTAGGGAGGAGGCCTTCTGGAACAGGGAGCACGGAAAGTCACATGCTACTTCTGAAAGGGCTCTCCCTAGGCTGCCCCAGGTTGGCGTTGAGTTTACAGTGCTGCCGCCTCAGCCTCCCAAGTCTTTGGGATTATGGGTATTAAGCCACCACATCAGGCTGAAGTAGGTTTTTGTTTGTTTTTCAAGACAGGGTTTTTCTGTGTAGCATTGGCTGTCCTGGAACTAGCTCTTGTAGACCAGGCTGGCCTCAAAAGTCAGAGATCCACCTGCCTCCCAAGTGCTGGCATCGACGGTGTGTGTTAACTGAAGTTGTTTTTAAAATAAGTAAGTTATGCTTTAACATCTAAATGCCTGACTCTTCAATATTCCAGTGTAAAAGGATTTAAGTCACTCTTTTTAAAAGGCTATTGAATATGTGTGCAGTCATAGCTAGTCCAAGTTCAGCCAGGATTATGAGAGACCCTGTCCCAAAAGTAAAAGGGTCGGGGAGGGCGGTTGGCTCCGTTGGTCTGTGCTAGCCGAGCCAGCATGAGGACCTGAGCTTTAACACCAGCATTCCTCTGAAAAGGGCCAGGTGCTGCAGGGCGCCTGTTAGCCCAGCCCTGGAGAAGCTCACAGAGGAAGGTCTCGGCGCTTCTGGCCAGCTAGTCTAGCCAAATTGGCACGCTCCAGGTTCACTTTGAGAGTCTCTATCCCAAAGAAAAAAGATGGAGAATGATTGAGGAAGACACTGATGTCAACCTCTGGCCTCCACAGGCATACATGAAAACACGCCCTAAAAAAGGAACAAAAACGAAGCCAAAGATTATGAGATCTTCCCACCCCCTAAATTCCTCTTTGCTAATCCTGCATCCTCACATTTTGGTATCGTCTAGATCTTCACATATACACTCTATTTCCTATTCATTCTTTCTTCCTGTGTATTTTCACTTTGTCTTAAAAAAATTGGCAAAATGATTTTTTTATTTGTTTCTAATACGAGAGGATATCACATTCAGTTTCTTTCTCTTGAGTTGCTGTAAATTTATTAAGAGAGAAAGCTATTGAATTTCTCCAGAACTTAGTCCATTAAAGAAACTGAAAGCTACACCTTGAGGTGGGGAGAGGGCACAGCGGGTAAACACACCCGCCCTACTTGTGAGGACCTGAGTTCATATTCTCGGCACCCATATAAAAAGTGGCATGGCATGTGTACCAGGAACCCAACTTTGGTGGGAGGAGCTAAGTCCCTCCTGGGAGCTTGCTGGTCAGTAGTCCTTAATCAAAACAGCGAATTCTGCAGACTCAGCGAGATACCCTGTCTCATCATATAAGGCAAAGAACACCAGGGGAAGAGAGTCGGTGCCCTGCTCTGCCCTGCACATGTGCGTGCATAGGCATGGGTATCTGCTCACATGTATGCATCTCATACACACACGGCAGATACATACACAATAAATATTAATTTAAAAATAGCAGTCCCTGAGTGAGTGCAGTGTGTTTAGTACTTTCTTATTTTAGACTAATTTTATCCCTTATCCTGTAAACTTTCTGCTTTAGAAACAATATTATAAACAACTTTTGAGGTCACTAGGAACCTCTGATGTTTTGCAGACCATACTGAGATGCAGTAATTTAAGGAAAGCAATAGGCCTTGGGGTCTTCATAGTGAATTATGCGATGCCACTAACTGGTTTTGGGAGATTAAAATTAATAACTTCATTAAATTGGCACATTTCATATGTGTGAAAATTCTAATTTTTTCCATAAAACTCTTTTATTAAAAACACATTTATTTTGTGTTGAATATAAAATTGGAAGTGTCTCTCTGCTTTTGTTCAGAGAATTGTTTGTGCAGCTTTTTTGTTTAAATTGGATTAGTACCATGTTAATTTTACATTGCCTCTGGTGAATAGCCACGAGGCTGTAATCCCTGCCAGTAATGTGTCATATCAAATCCCTCTGGAGGGCCACAGAAAACATTCGTGTAGTACGGATTAGACGGTGAAAGCCATATCTTAGATTGTTAATAAATGTTAATGACAAAATCCAGCTGGTAAGTCTTGGAAATAAGATCTAATGCTTGGTGCCCATTGCCAGAACATTGTTTAAAGAGACATTTCCATTACTCAGAAGTGACCTAGTATAGTCAATTTGTGAATTAAAAAATTGTAGTCCTCCAGTTGTTTAGAAGAAAACTCTCCTTCTCATTCTCAGCCTCAATCCAAGTTGTAAGTTTTCTAAAGGTTTTTTGTTTGTTTGTTTCTTAGTAATTGATGGTGGCTGCTGTAATAAATATGACATGAAATGAGACCCTATTTAAAAACAAGGAAATGATACTCTTTTATTCTGGGTTTGGGACATTAGGAGTACTTGTTTGATTTGCAGAGGCAATTTAGTTTCTTTTTTCTCTTTGTGGAAATACGCTGTAGAGCTGTTTTTAAACTGGTACCTAAGTAAATTCTTGAATAGTAGCAAATACCCGAGATTGACATTTAGAATATGAAGGCCGGTGCAGACAATCTGTAAGTAGAATAAAGGCTGCTATTGTTTAAAAATTAGTGAATCATTATTATGAAATATGAATTAGTCATAAAAATAGAACATTTTCACTATGTTACATATTTAAACTCTTGTATGTTTGTTCCCAGGACAGGAAACAGAGCTAAGACTTTATTTAGTAGCACGTGGGTCCCTTACCATATTTGTGCACAGTAGATGTGTTTAAAACTAAGCCAATATATTTAGTTAAAGCAACGCAGACTTCATCGGCTGACATCAGCACTATCTTGTCCAGCCTCCTGCGTATCCACTCGGAGTAATTAATTTGATTAATTTATAAGTAATTTAGCCAAGGATGGGGATGTAAATCTTTGTTTAAGAAAACAGTTGGAGGTCCAAGTCTTGGTTAAAAACTGTGTCTTGAAACCATCCAGGCCCTCCTACTGACTTGTCAGCTCTGGGTTATTTTCAGAAAACTTGACTTGAGCTCCTTAGTTTAGTTCTGCGTTTTTCCCACAGACTTGGATGGTATGTGTGAGTGGGAGAGTAAGTAGTGGCCACTTCGTAGCCGCTGTTTAGTCTAGTGTATGCATGTTTACATCTCCTTTCTGGATTTATAGGCAGGCAGGGCAAAATAAAGATTATACTCACTTGATTGAGGAGCCTTTAACCCGGAGCACCTGGCAGTGGGAAGCGTTTGCCCTGGCCCTTGTTTTTGCAGTTTTTGCAGGCATATGTAATTATTAACAGTATGGCATGCTTGCTTTAAAATTCAAGGCATTTCAAAGATTTTTGGTATGTTTTAGAATAAAAATGTTTCAAGTTGGGTGGTGTTGTTAAGAAGTTCATTTTATGAACAACTTCAGGAGCCTGAAGTTAAATAGTCAACTTCTGGTTTGTTTTTCTCCTTTTAGTCATACTTTTTCTCGTTATGCAGATTTTGTCAGTTATAGTGGTACATATGTGTAATCAAGCATTCTGGAGGCGGAGGCAATAGAATCAACCAGCACAAGTGCCAGGCTAGACAGGACTCTAGTGAGACTACGCAGTGAGAATCCTGGCTCAGACAAGTGTAGGTGCCACACTCGGTAATGTAGAAGTGAAAATCAACAACGCTCTCACCTCCTCCCCACTGGAGGGAATCATTACCGTGTGTCTGCCCATGTCATTTTCCTTTCTTAAAATAACTTCTCCAACATGCGTTTATGTGTGCACCTGTCAAAGCTCAGGTCACACGTACGTCTGCCTTGATTGTTCTCCACTTCATTTCTATTGAAACAGGGTGTCTCAATGACCTTGGGGCTCACCAGCTGGCTAGCCCGGCTATTGGTGAACCCCTGGGATCCTCCTATCTCCAGTTTCCCAGCACTGTGGCACAGCGCCATGCCTGGCATTTAATGTAGAGGAAGGTAGTGCCAGTGCACACACTTTGCCTTGGCATCAGCGCCTTCCAGACCGAGCTGCTCTTTTTTTTAGGTTGTGCCTTCCTGCTTTCTTGTGAATACCATTACCCTGAATTTTAACATTTGTTATTAATCTTTATCACTTCAGCACGTAAAACATTGAAAAAATATATCCAGGTAAGCCTGGTGGCATAGAGCTGTAATCCCAACTCCTCGCGATGATGAGGCAGGAAGATGATTGCAAGACCAGCCTGGGCAAGTTAGTGAGGCCTTGCCACAGTGAGTGGAAGCAGGAGAGAGGAGGAGCAACATAGTCAACCCCTTCCGTCATCTCTGCATGGGCAGTGGGAATAAACTGCCTAGCCTGCTTGGGCTTCCATGTTTAATGCCTAGCAGTGAGCAATTTTGAAGTTCTAAAAACCTTTGTAAATAGCATTATTTATCTTCATGAAATAGTTTCATGGAGTAGTCTTGTGTGAAGGCACCACAGTTATGCAGCTTCTATATGTAATCTTTAGTGAAACTGCTTTTTACAGGTTTCCATATGGAAAGCAGTCCCGAACAGTTCTCACACAAGTAACAGTTTTTCTGGTAGAATTTCAGATACTAGAAGAATACATTCAGTTTTTCTAACTTAAACTTTACTAAACATTGCTCAGTTATTTCCCGAAGTGACTGTGCCAATTGTGAATTTCCAGCAGTTGTACAGGGCTGCAGATGTGGCTTGGGAGAGCACTTGCCTAGTGTGTATGTGTAAGGCAAGCTCAAGCCCAGTACTGCAAAATCCAGCACATGGTAGCACACAATAACTTCTCTTCACGCTGTTGTCGGTCCATGCCTGCTATAGATGTCTTTAGGTTTTCGGCTTGATAAAATTGCAAAAGTATTACTCTGCTCCTAGTCACTAATGACTTATTAGCATCCTTTTTATATGCTCGTTGGCCACAGTAGTCCTCATCAGTGGAAAATCTGATTGTCACTTGTTTGATAAAAATGTGTCAAGTAATCTAGACTTTGGAGTCATCAAATAAGAAGTTTAAAATACTACAATTACTGTGCTCTAGGAAATAGGTGACATAATGGAGAAATTAGATATTCTTAAAAAAAGTAAGTGAAATTGAGAACTAAACAAGAATTAAGAGCATATTATTAACATAACAGAAACAGGCTATGGGAATTAGAAGATAGGTTAATACAAGTATAGAAACTGAGAAAGGGAAACTAGTGATTACAGCAAAGAAAGCATAAAGTGCAGGGTAAGGACTAGGAAATGTCTTCATGTGTAAGCATTTGATTTTATATACATACATATATATATGTGTGTGTGTGTGTCCTCCTCCTATATCCAAGGAGATCTATAAATGCTACACAGAATGAATGTATAGGAAGCCATACCTACAAGCATCATACTAAAACTGCCCAAAAGCAAATCAGCTTGTTGAAGGCCATCCTAAGGCACGGGTAGGTAGGAGCACGCGTCTACTGAGCAAGGGTAAGGGCAGAAGGTGACTTTTTTTTTTTTAAATAACAGCTCTGGATGTCCTGGAACTTGCTTGATAGACCAGGCTGGCCTTGAACTCACAGAGATTGTAGTTTAGAATGTGCCCTGCTCACAGGGATACTGAGCTGGAAACTTTAGTAAAACTCAATAACATGAAACATTTCGTAAGTAATTTACTTTTAATTACCCATTTTAAATTCAAGACTATGGTAAGATTAGAAAATATTTGAACTCAAAAATAATAAAAATGCAACACAATAAAATGCAGTGTATCAGAGCCTAGAGAGAGATTTAACCATAGCGGGTTACAAAGTAAGAGTCTGGTTTTTGGACAGAGCTAGGGAGATAACTCATTCAGTAAAGTACCCTCCATGCTGACAGCCTTGTGTTTTAACACCATCACCTGTATAGAAAACCTGGCATGGTAGCATGTGCTTGTAATCCAGCACTGGGCAGGCAAAGATAGGCAGGTCTTTGTCCCACACCGACCACATAGATCTGCCTACCAGTGAGCCCCAAGTCTCAGTATCAGCTCAAAATACAGGGTCCCTGGACCACACACCCCAGGTCTGCCTCTGCCACATACAAAGTTGTTTCTTTGAGAGGAAGTCTTAGAAAAGTGAGGCTCCCTATCAGTAGCAGAATGTTATAAAGGAGTGAGGACCCCAGATCCTGCCAGTAAATGAAGAGATTAGGATGCTATGAGCAAGTGCAAGTGGATTTGATAAACTACCTACGAAAATGACTCAAGAATTAAAAATAATTGTATAGCTGTTAGACAAATTGTAATGGGTAATATATACAGAAAAAATACTTGATTCAAACATTCGAATTTAAATGACCAGTGTAAGAATAACTCTGACCCCATTGAAAAACAAACAAATAAGAACTTTTTTATAAGAGACCATAGCACAGTAGCCTGATAGAGGCTAAGGATGGACTTTTGTCAGATACTGCAGTCGAGTATTGTGTTAATGCATGGGTAGGAAGTGTGTTGGTTCAATGCATCCACAGACATCCTCACACATGGGCGGGGACCCCACCAACACTGTCCGTGTCCTCACACACGGGCGGGGACCCCGTCAACACTGTCCGTGCCCTCACACACGGGCGGGGACCCCACCAACACTGTCCGTGTCCTCACACACGGGCGGGGACCCCACCAACACTGTCCGTGCCCTCACACACGGGCGGGGACCCCACCAACACTGTCCGTGCCCTCACACACGGGCGGGGGATCATGCCAACACTGTCCTTAAGTTGTTTAGGGAAAAAAACAAGTCTCAACTCACACTGTACCTAAAGCCAGTTGTGTACATACTGATTAAATGATGCTTTCAGAAGGTACTGTAAAAGAATATCTCCAGGCTGGAGAGATGGCTCAGTGGTTAGGTACACTTGCTGCTCTTCCAGGGGACCAAGCTTAGTTCCTAGCTGCTATCCCAGGTGTCTCATAGCAGCCTGTAATTCTAGCTTCAGGAGATCCAACATGTTGGCCTGTCCTCCATGGACACCTGCACCCATGTACAGTACGTACCCACACCCATCAATAAGTAGATGTGAAAATAATATCTTTAAGACTGACACAAGTCAAAGAGCGAAGAAAGAGAAGGCCTGCTAGGAAGGAATTGAGGGAACCATGTAGGTTATGTTGAGATTAAGGACTTCTGTTCATCCCAAAACACCACTGAAAGGTGAAAAGGCAAAACAGAGTACTGGGAAATGTTTGAAACATAACAGCTATAGGTTTTAGTTAGAACTTTATAGATATGCATATCCAAATGCCATTAAAATGTGTTGAAACTCTTTGAAAAAATGCAAAATAAAATCAGGACAAACCACTAAAAGAATTTTTAAAAAGAAGAAAAAAAGATCTCTAAGTGTTGGTCAAAAATACATGGCCCAGGAACTCTCACACTGGCTATTGAGTTGAGTAATGGACCACCTTGTCCACAGTTGGGCAATATTACCTAATCCTGCAATTGTTGTTTTCTGACCCAGGTATAGAGCCAGGTGAGATGCATCGTCATCTTAACATTGCCGCATTTAGACTATAAAATTGGAAGTGGATGAACTGTGTCCACTGAGTAAAGACTGTGCATTACTGCGAGTGATGAGCCGCACAGGGCAGTACAAGTAAAAGAAGCCAACACAGAGTAATCTGGACTTCATAGTCCTGCACAGAACTCAGAATGATCAGCACTTACTTATGGTGTTAGAGCTAGTTTGGAAACTATTAGTGTAGTGACTGGAGAGGGTGTGTCGTGGGGAAGGGCAGACTCAGGAATTGTGGTAAGCCTTTATGTGTGTAATTCACATTGTAAATTCAGCAAAATATCCCTTGCATCTAGTCAGTTTTCCATTTGCTATAATCAGAAATTATTTTAGTTAGAAAAAAATGAACTGGGCGTGGCAGCACACACTTTTAATCTCAGTGCTCAGAAGGCAGAGGCAGGTGTATTTCTTGAGGTTCAGGTCAGCCAGAGCTACATAGTAATATCCTTTCTCAAAACAACAATAAGACAACACACATGCGAAGGATGCCACGTTGCCCCTGCTGTCTGTGTGAACTGCCCTAAGGAAAGAATAGCATTCGTCTATAGAGAAATAAGTGGGTGGACTTAGAAGCTCCATATTACATTGTGTAGGCTCTTATGGAATCACTCTTATGGTAGATTCTCCCTTATAAATCGTAGACTATCTTCATCCTATAGAGTACTACATTCCTTTCATTGTTAATTTTTTAAATGCAATTAAGGTATATCATTTGATCCAGTTTTGTTTGAAAAAAGAATATGAGCTTAGAATTTCATATAAGCCTAGAGAAAAAAAAAATTGTTAACCAAACTTCTTGGGTTTAATGATCAGAGACTGTTGCCAAAGTTCTGAAGACACAGTGGTGCATAGGTGCGGATCCTAGATGCTCACAGATGCAGGTCCTTCTGCAATCTGTTGTGCTGACAAGCAGCTGCTCCTACCTCACAGTCTTAGACACTGTAACTGTTCAGCAAACCCCCATCCTCGTTGGCCACGCTTTATGATGTCAAAAAGAGAGACGGATAGAAAGATTATCAGGAGAAAAGTGGGGCATTTCTAAGTATCATGTGACCCAGAATTGGTAGCATATTGTCCTATCCCGAGTCCAAGTCATAGAAATGGGCACATTCCCAGTGATACAAGCCAGCTTTTCTGTTTCTTTTAAGAGGGAGCAAGAAAGTCAAATGGCTCGCCTTAAAAAGCAGCAAGAGGAGTTGGAGCAGATGCGGCTGCGTTACCTGGCTGCCGAGGAGAAAGAGACGGTGAAAACTGAGCAACAGGAGCTGCTGGACATACGGAATGAACTGAACAGGTACCCGTTGTCACAAGGATTCCTTTGTCACTAACATGGGTCTGATATGACAGCCATTCAGTTTGGTCTTCCTGAATTAAGGAGGGTACTGAACAAATACACGCATGCACGTTTGTGTTGATGTGATATAAAGCATGTTTAAAGAGTAAGATGCATTTTTGTATTATCTACAAATTTCATAGAAAAATATCAGTCCTCATTTACCAAAATATTGTTTCACACATAGCATAGCGCTTTTTAAATTGTTTTGAAGGTTTGTGCCCCAAGATTGTTTGGCATAAGTAGCTATTTGATGAGTAAATTTAAAGAATATGCTGTGTTCAGATAGCAAAGGTTGAGTTACAACTAAAGACACAGAGTAAAGGATTAAATGATGACGCATCTCAGTGATGGAGCAAGCACTAAGAAGCGCTTTAGAAGACCAGCCGTGCAAAATCAATAGTTGAGGTAAAAGTGAAAAGATAAGACGAAGCACTGCATATAGAGTATCACTGCAACAGTCTGGGGCCAGAGAGAGGGCTCAGTGGTCTACAGTGTGCACACTGCCCTTCCAGAGGACCTGCGTTTGCTCCCAGCACCACATCAGATGGCCCACAACTACCTGTAACTCCAGCTCCAGCCGTCTGACACCTTCTGATGGCAACTGAACTCCTGTACGCCCCACACTCAGACACAAATGTCACAAATAATTAAACATAAATATTTTTAAATTAAGTAGATAAATGCATCTTAATTGGGAACAAAATATTCATTTTTAATATCTGGATAAAATTGAAGATCATTATTTTCTTCTTTATACAGGTATATAACTTCTATGGTTTTCATGGTGTCTGTGTTTACATTCTGTTTTGTTTAAGTGTCAGGAGCTGAACCAAGGGACTTAAATGACAGACAAGTGCTGTCCCATTGACAGTGAGCTATGTCCCAACCCCTTGCTTTTATGTTTGAACCCATCTTGCTCTACAGTCCAGGCTGACTGGAATTGTGGTCTCCCTGGCAGATGCCGGGCTTTGGGCATGTTGCACTGTGCCTTACGGTTTCCCTGCATTCTCTAAGTGCAAACACAACTTCTGACCAGTCAAGTGGAATTATTAGTTTTTGTTTTCTTCCTGAAAACACTAGTAGAACCTGTGAACTACCTTGCTTTTAAATAGTGCTATTAGGAAGACTAAAATAGTTTTTTTGTCTGCTAGAGTGGTGTTTGTTCTTGACTCCTCAGGTTAAGGCAGCAAGAGCAGAAGCAGTACCAGGATTGCAGAGAGATCGCAGGTGGGAAGCTGGGCAGCCCGCGGGGCTCCGCGCCAGACGATGGCCTGGATGACTATCTGACTCGGCTGATAGAAGAAAGGGACACTCTGATGAGAACCGGTGTATATAACCACGAAGACCGGATAATTAGTGAACTGGACCGGCAGATCAGAGAGGTTTTGGCAAAAAGCATTGCCAGTAATTCATAACATTTGGGAAATCTTTGCAGGTACTCTAGGTCTGAATTTTAATTTTTTGTGAAATCCTCAAAAGCAAGGAAAATGACTATTTTGGAATGTTCTTTTTAATTTTTATAAGCTGAATTTTATATGTTACTGTATATAGTATTTATTTGATCTTACTTACGCTACCTCTCCTATGCTGACTTCATTTGTAATTGTATTTTACATGCTCACTTAAAATGACTTTTCAGTGTTCTTCAGTTTAAAATCTGTCGTCTGGCTATACAAACAGCTTTTCACAACTTGTTCTGGGAGAACTGACTGCAGTAATTTCCAGCTATATAATTTTTCATACTGAGCCAAATGAGTATGTGTTGCACTTTAAAAATACTGTGCCCTGCTCCCTTCAATTGTAGATATCTTTAAGTTGAAGCCAATTATAAATGTAGCCATTTTTTAAAATCATTTTATATGACCAGTCTTTTCCCCTTATTTGCAGTCTCAGGCAGAGAAGCTGTATGGCATATTGGGTGACAAATTAGTCATTTGTTTAAATGCAGTTC
This sequence comes from Microtus ochrogaster, assembly GCF_000317375.1. Taxonomy (NCBI): domain Eukaryota; kingdom Metazoa; phylum Chordata; class Mammalia; order Rodentia; family Cricetidae; genus Microtus; species Microtus ochrogaster. The sequence continues at coordinate 40,451,280 of NC_022020.1, read as the reverse complement.
ATGCAGATTAAATTTAAGAACAATTGAATACCAGATTTCATGGTACTCTAAGAATATAGTAATAGCTGATCCGACCTTCCCTTACGGGCTCCTGCTCACGACTGTGAGGTTGTCGTTAGCAAAGTTATAGGTTGCCTCTGTTCCTCACTGCGCTGTCGCAGCTTCAGAAATAGAATGTGGGGACAGACACCTAAAGGCATTAGCTGAAAAGACAAGTGAAGCTGAGCTTATTTTTTATTCTTTCTACAGTCATTTTTCAAAGGCGCCTGAGAGTAAGTTTATACAGAGCCATGTCCTGTAAGCCTCCAGAGTCCCTTTGTATCGTCTTCTCCAGAGCCACCTCTAGCCTCATGGCGGCACTTAACCACTATCTCCACCTGACACTGAGCAGGGCAATCAGCAAACTCCCAGTTCAGGTCAGATCTTAAAATATATAAAGTTCAAAAATTCTGATTCCCAAATATAACAGATTTAAGCGTATACTTTAGGAAGGATGTACTAATTACCAGTAACTTCAACAAAAGCAAAGTAGGTTACATGGTAATGTTCTTTAAGTATATTTCTCGTTTGTGAAATTGAATCCCCTATAGGCATCATATGCTTCTTTTTTTTAATGAAGTCTTAGTCTTCTGAAAGCAACCCAGGAGTAAATAACAGAAGGGTAACTGGAAGCGAGGGTGATGAGACAGATAATCATAGCACGGATTTGAAATATGAATTATGGTTACATGTTCCTGATTTTTCCTGACACACGGATGGAGCAAAAGTATTTTTGTTTTGGAAGATCCTGGCCCAACGCTGGCTCCTCCACCAGGATCTTAAGAAGCCTGGAGCTTTCCAAACACTAGAGGGTGCCTTAGAGTTAACAGAAAGGACTTGGCTAAAGTGTGTGTGCTGTGCCTTCTAGAAAGCCATCTCTGAGCCACCGTAATCTGACAAATAAAATCCTAACTGTGTGATCCTTGAGTTCTGTGGTCTCTTTCTAGATTGAGTGGGTACGGTGCTGGCTTCTTCCTGCATTTCCATTTTCCCAGGTACTTCTGCTGCACATTTGAAATGTCTTCACATGAGGAGAGACCGAGAGGTACACATCCCATTCCTGCAGCAGTGGCTGTGACATTGTCAGCAGGCTTCCCACTTCACTCGGGTCATTTGGTTAAGTAGTTGTCAGTGTGTGGGCATGACTGCAGCAGCTGAGGAGTATGTCTTTGCAAAGTCTGTAGCTGTGTACAGATAGAGTGCGTCGTGTTTGCTCAGTGGAGCTAGCCCTGTGCCTTTATGCACTTTGAGAACTCCTTTACAGGGCTATCCCAGTGAAGCAGATACGGTGTGTAGGGGCGGTCTGAGCATGTTCTGGGGCTCTGTACCAATGGAGGAGGTAACAGTCATCTGACCAAACGATTTTCTCTACTGACTGGTCAGAGGAGTTCCCGGCTTGTTCCGGTGTTACTGTGTGTGTGAAGACACCCAAGGCTGGACTGACCTGGTCATTACAGCTTATGGGAAGGACTCCCTCTCTGTAATAGCTGTATGTGGACTTTTAAATTGTGGTCTCACTACTGTTGCATCTGGCTTGCCTCCCATGATTTTTTAAAGCTTTTGAAATTTAATAGTGTGTGTTTGCATGATGTGTGGGGAGTGGTATACTGCGATGCTGGAGCATTGTGGGGACAACTGCATAGTCTTTCCTTTCCCTGTGCCTTGCACGGCTCCTGGAGGTTGACCCCAGCTTGCCAGGCTTACACAGGAAGCACCCTTGTCCCTGAGCCATCTTGCCAGTTCCCTCCAACATGATATTTACTTGATAAAGTTCATTTTCCACATAAAGTACTATCAAGGTGTATAATTTCATGGCTTTGTATGTTTACAAGGTTATGCTAAAGATACTAACAAGCCTAAAGTGTCAATTTGCTAAATGTAGTTCCTGTAGTATAAAACATCAGATGTTAACTACTAGATGCACCAAGAAGGCTGACATATGAGTAGGCTCAGCTGCTCTTTTATCCATCATCTGAATATCGACCGTCACTACTACAAAGAAGGTAGCGTGGTTGAGCCTGCTGCTGCTGGAACTGGGCCACAGATAGGAAACATGTGCAGCCACTGCCATCGGCCAGAACTGCGAACTGGACATGCTGTAGCCTGTGGGTTCTGTGAAGGACACTCAGAACGTAAGTCCTGTGACGGCAGGGACCGGGTTTATCTTACTTTCTGCCCCCACTAAACTAGTTCTTGCCATTTGTCGGGTCTCAGAGAGACAGGACACTTACCGATTGCCCATGGGAGATTGGTTCTAGTACCAGAATCTGTGAAGACTCAAGTTCCGTTTATTAAGTGGTATAGTGTTCACATACAGTTGTTACATGTTCTTCCATGTATGTAACTCCCCTGTAGAAGATATGTCCCCTAATGCAACTAAGCTTTGTGTAATTTGTTGTTATGCTGTGTCATGAAATGAACAATGAAAGAAGCATCCAGATGTTCGGTCCAGATGCAGCTTCTCAGTGGTTCTGATCCACAGTCCTTAGATACAGAAGTGGACTACATTGCCAAGTCCATATGGGGGTGAATAAAGAGACAATCATGCATGTTTTGCCTATTAAGGTTCAGGTTCTCCTGAATTCGTGGCATGAATGACTGCCCTTGCGAGTTCAGGGGATTCTGTTTACCAGATTGGTAAAAATCAAAGTTTTAAAGTTATAGACACAGAAAACAGAAGAGGGCTTTCCAGAGGGTTGGGAGTTGCTGCTCTCGGTACTGAAATAGGTGTACAACTCAGTATTCCTTAGCTGCAGGACAGCACAGTAAAATGCTGGAAATGCCAAGCTCATGGTGTATGTTTTACACCAGTTGAAAACACCTGCCGAGTTTTGCCTGCCTTCATATATCCTGCTTCCAGGCCGAGTGATCTCTGCCCGGGTGTCACCTGTCCAGCCAGCCCTTCACACACTTACAGTACCTCAGTGAACAAAAGCCTAAAACTGAGAATTCTATTCTTCCTGTTATATAACATTAAAGACCTGTTGTCCTTCAGAGAAACGAGGAAACAAGAAAAACAAAGCAAAAAAAAAAAAAAAAAAACAACCAAAACTGCTGCTTTTTAAGTATAGCAGGCAGTCCAGACCTTAAATATTAATTTGAGAGAGAATTTTCTTATATATTACCAGTAGTCAGCCTTAGATGTGGTACTTTAGATGTCTGTCTTAGATGTAGCCCTCTTGTCTACATCTTGTTGGTTGCTGGTCTTAACTGTGAGAATGATTTGGGTGGGAATGACAAAATCTGCAATTACTTTTCCTTAGGATTTAAAAGCTTACACTGATGTCTGTCCCTTGGTGACCATAGCCTTGGAGCCTGCACTTTACAGTGTATCCTTTGTCCGCCACCCTCTCCACAACAGTTGTGTCTAATTGGTGGACCATCTGCATCCACAACTAGGGAGACAGAGATGGAGCTCATCCATCTTAAGGTAAGTGAGAAAGAGATTTGCTTAAGGACCTCATTTTTACTGAGCCCCAAAGAGCAAGCAAGCTTGACACTCTTTACACAGTGGTTCTCAACCTGTGGGTCAAGATCCCTTTGGGGGGGGGTCACACATCAGATACACACACACACACACACACACACACACACACACACACCCTGCATATCAGATGTTTGCATCATGACTTATAACAGTAGTAAAATTACAATTTTGAAGTAGCAACTAAATAATTTTATGGTCCAGGGGTCACCACAATGCGAAGGTCCCAGCATTAAGAAGGCTGAGAACCATTGCTCTTACATAACCTTTGGCAGGGAGGTGGAATCCACCACTGTCAGGAATGTAGCAGTGGGAAGGCCACCCTAAACTTAACACCTCTTTCTATTTGCTTCTCTGGGGGTTGTCTTGGTGTTTTCACTGGAAATGTTTGTACAGATGTAGGCCCTTCAGATACAATGTTGCCGAAACAGAGACTTAGAAGTGTAGCTTTCAAACTGCAAGGGCTGGAGATCGGTTTAGAGAGATTAATGTATAGATAAATAATTTATGGACTCATTCCTAAATGTGCCATAGTCCCTGGAGGCTTTTAAAGATGTGGTCATTATATTCTCAAGATTGTAAGAATGTTGTTTAACCTGTCATTCATAATAGGGACCTAAAATGAGACCCATTTGTCATTTCTTCCTGGAAGCATTTCACCCACAAATTCAAATAACTTATAAAAATCAGGCAGCATGGTTCTCTCCCGAGGAACTTGTTGACTGGTGAGAAGTAGATTAAAAGTTGGCTAGAACAAAGAAAAATATTGCGGCAGAATCATGCATTGCTGTGACGATGCCAGTGTTGTAGGAGGGTTGGCACAGTAGACAGGCTGTGTAGTCCACTCTCCTACGCTTCAGCCCGTTCTCACCCTAGCAGACCACACCGGACTGAAGGCATTTCCAGGGCTATCTAATGAGGTGACAAGGGTTTGCTCGGTAAAATTCCCATCCAGTTTCTCGAGAGAAATTCTGACTTTAACACCCTCTTGATTGCAGCTGCCTTGGTGGGGGGATTGAGCTACCCTTTTGTAGGGGTTGCCTTAGACCATCAGAAAACACGTATCTATGATTAATAACAGCAAAATTACAGCTATGAAGTAGCAACGGCAATAATTTCATGGTTGGGGGTCACCACCGCATAAGGAACTGTATTAACGGGTCACAGCATTAGGAAGGTTGGGGACCACTGCTCTAACAAGATTATTCTTACACAACTTGAGGTTGCACAAGATACAGTGTCCTGGATGTGGCACGTCAGAGCAAGACCTTGAGGCATTGGTATTCAGCACATAGCTGGCCTCTCCCAGTTTAGATTGGAGGAGATGGTTGAGCGGACTGCTTGCTATATCCATCTGATTGTTGCTTTGAGGAAGGACATTTCAATTCCTAATTTAGATTCCTTGTTGGCAGATGAGATTAATGGACCTTTCTTGGCTTCTGGCAGAAGTTTGTTTAGGTAACTAACTGAAATGTATAAAATTTGCACAAAGAAAGTAAAAGTGTCGAATGAGAAATAGGTGTGTAGAATAGTTTTTAAAACCCATGGGCTTTTCGCTTTTTGTCAGTAAAAGTTGCATTGTCTGCCACAATCAGATCTAATATCTGCTGGGATTAAAGTGTGTCTAGCAAAAGGAAATGACATCCTGTACAGGAATAGGAAAAAATCATACAGTCTGGATGAAACCATAAAAGACACCCCCCCCCCCCGTAACCAGAGTGATCTTGAGTAAAACGAACAAAGCTTGAAGGCATCAAAATACCCGATTCCCAACTAGACCACAAATCTATGGTAAACAAAACAACTTGGTACTGGCATAAGAACCAACATGTAGACAATAGAATAGAGAATCCACAAATAAGTATTTAAACAGGTACTATGATGCTTCAACTTGATTGGCAAGTTGATGGAATTTAGGATCACCATGGAAACAAATCCCATGTCTGCAAGGGAGTTTTCAGGCTGGATTAACCAAAGTGAGAAGACCCACCCTCCGAAATTGTGGGAACACCATTGATAGGCTGGAGTCTCAACTGAATAAGAGAGGCAAGCTGACAGCACTCCCTTGTGTCTCTGCTCCCTGACACTCCTTACACTCGTCCTGCACACACGGGCACGCACGATCTGGACTGCATTCTTGTCTCCCTTAACTTTTCCACCACTCTGGCAAAACACTGTGATCCAAGCAACTTAGGAAGGATTTCATCTGGGGGCTCACAGTTCTAGAGAATTACATTCCATGATCATCATGTGGGGAGCATGGCAGAAATAGGCAGGTGTGGCGCCAGGCCTAAATCTGATGCAGAAAAGTGAGAACGGCATAGGCTTTTGAAACCTCAGAGCCCACTCCCAGCCATACGCCTATAAAACTGCGCTTCCTATTCTTTCCTAAATAGTGTTCCACCAACTGGGGGCTGTCAGTTTCCAAAGAAATCTGGTCAAATCTCAGTCAATACCTGTGGCTTCTCCCAGAACTTTTTACAGTCTCCTACCCTAAACCTCACCAGCCCACAGGTTGGGTTTCTCTTACCCCAGCTTCTGATCCCAATATAACCCAGCCATTTTGGCTAGGGCTCTCTTGGTTCCTTTTTTGGCCTCTTGGTTCACAGCTCCTCTCTTGGTCTGCTTGCTTATGCTCCTCTTCCTCCTTACTCTTCCTCGCCCCACCACCCTGGTCAATCTGGACTCTTGCAGTTGCCTCTAGCTGTCCTGTCTCTCATATCTACAGTAAAACCAGTCTCGTCAACCTTACCTAGGGCAGTCATGTCCTCATGGTCATTCAGGGACCAAGTGGTCAAACATGAGCCTTTGGGGGTCTTTCTCACCCAAACCACCACAACTCTCAAACTGAGAACCGTAGTAAAACCCTCCCTGATAAGTGGCTTCTGTCAGCTGTTTAGTCACAGCGGTGAGACAAGCAATGAATACAAGGAGCAAAACACGCATTGGATCAAAACAGTCTCTGCAGTAAACGGCATCAGGGCGCAGGAAGCTAAAAGGAGAGTGCCAGGCAAAAGCCAGCTCAAAAAAGCTTAAGGCAGGGAGAAGCTTTGTGAACAGCATTCCGACAGCATAGGCAGCAAACGAGGGACCACACCAAACTGAGACGCTTCCCCACGGCAAATACTACTGTCTGTAGAAATCGTTTGATAGGACTTACAGGTTTATACTCTGCTTCCCGTTGCAAGGAAATTGAAGCAGTTTGTGAAATTATGCTTTATTCGGAAGGAAATTAAGCTTTTGAAGGAAGAAGAGAAAGTATACCTGACAAACACTAAGGGAAACACTCGTGAGCAAGATTAATGTCCTAACTTCTACGTCACGTGACAGAAGTCCAGCCTGACGTTGTTGGAATGTCACATAAAGCTAGAGAATAGGCTGGACTATGACTGAAAAAACATGGGATAAAACCGGAATCTCTGAACATGGCGAACAATGAGGGCTGATGAAAAGCCAAGGACAATGGCACGGGGTTTTGATCCTACTTCATGTTCTGGCTTTGTGGGAGCCTAGCCAGTTTGGATGTTCACCTTCTTAGACATGGACGGAGGGGGGGAGGACCTTGGACTTTCCACAGGGCAGGGAACCCTGACTACTCTTTGGACTGGAGAGGGAGGGGGAGAGGAGTGGGGGAAAGGGGAGAAGAGTGGGAGGAGGGGGAGGGAAATGGGAGGCTGGGAGGAGGGGGAAACTTTTTTTTTCCTTTTCTCAATAAAAAATAAAATAAAATAAAAAAAATAAAAAAAGCTAGAGAATAGGGCAATGGCAGGGAGTTGGCATAGCATGTGTGAGGACCTGGGTTCCATTCACAGAACAGCCAAAAGACCAAACAAATCAAATACCTATGGCAAGGAGAAAAGACTAGCTGAGTGGCCTGAGATTACTGAAACAGCAATAACTGCTATAATTGGATATAGGGATTCTATACACAGACACAGATAGCAAACCTTCAAACTATGCCTAAGTATTCAGAAGTCTTGAGCCTATATTAGGCCAGGGAAAGTGTTAAAATACTCAAAACAAAACAAACAAAACACAGACTTTGACAAACTAAGAATTCCAAGAGCAAAAGATGCTTCAAAATAGAGATTACCTAACTGAGGCAGGTGGTCTGGCTTACCTGGTAAAGGTGCTTGCCACTAAGCATGGCAATCTGAGTTCAATCCCACATGGGGGAAGAAGAGAACTCAGCTTCCGTGCTGTCCTGTGACATCCACAGGTGTTCCATGGCACACAGTTATGCACATGAGTACATGTGAACATAAGTAATTAATTAATGCAATTATACTAACTTTTCAAATATCAAAAGTGCCTAAAGGATCTCACATGCAGAGAGAAAAGCAGATGGCAAAACAAATTATAAATCTCCACAAAATAAAATAATTTTCAAATGGCATTTGCCAAACTTCGTTACAGTGTCATTGGCAAGGCGGTGAACAGGGAAGTCCAAAATGCTTAAATTCTCATGAAAACATCAAGTAAACAGATAACTGACACGATTTTGTGGTTGCTCTGGCAACCAGTCAAGAGTCTGAAGCAGCCAAGGGAACAGTCAGGAAAATTGCAACCCAAAATGTTCAGAAATGTGACATTTTGCCTATGTGTACTTCACCCCACCCCCAATACAGAGTGGTCTGGGCAGGAAGGGACAATTCAATTTCTTTTGCCTCAGGATAGAAGGAAAAGAGCAGGGTTTGTATGAGGAACTCAGAAGGACTGATGTCTGTGTGACTGGGCTCAGATCTGGTCACATTGGAGGCTACTGGAGTTACTGCTGGAGACAGAATTAGGGGCATGAGGACACAAGGAACATCTAGGATCTTAAAAGAAGCGGGGGAAGGAATCTGGAATGACCCACTTGGATACAGCCATACTCTCAAGGTAACTAGGAAGAGGGCTGGCATTCACATGCCAGGAAGAACACATTAATAACAATAATAATGAGCGAAAGGGACAAAATTTTTAAAAACTATTGAAGGGCCCTTATAAGTCTTTATGCCAGCTTGACTATCAATGGTTTTCAACCTCTGAGATGGAGCCACAATGCAAGCTAAGAGAAATGGTTCTTCCTTTAAATGCCAAGTTATCAACAGAAAGTCGTAAATCATGAAAATAAACAGCTAGGCATAGCCCACTAAAATAAAAAAAAAAAGACAAAAATTCCAAGAATCAATTCTGTAAAGAAACACAGGCTTCAAACTTTCTAGGCAAAGATGTTAACAGCTATCTCAAATACGCATGAGAGCCAAAGAATAGCATGAGCAAGGAACTAAAGGAAAGCATTCTAGAACAAAATGACAATATCAAATTGTCGTTGGGAGGTAAAAATATTGAAAAGACCTAGACAGACATTCTAGAGCCAGAAATGATAACGTTGAAGCGTTCACCAGTGGTTTGTCAGTGTCAAACAGGCAGAAGAAAGAATTCATAGACTGAAAGTCAGTTAAAATTGTCAAGCCTAAGTACGGGAAGAAATGTGTCTTATGGGACACCACTCTGCAGACCAATACAGTATTAGTATGAAAGTACCAGAGAAAGAAACAGGCAGAAGCAGAGAGTGTATATGAACAATGGTTAAATACTTCCAAGCATGAGAAAAATGTGAACATACAAATCCAAGAAGCTAAATGCCATCTGTGATGTTAATTTTGGTTGTCAACTTGTTGGGCATCAATATCCCCATAAAAACAGCCTTCTGGGAGCATCTGTGAGGGACCTGCAGTCTGGGTTAACTGGGATGGGAAGACACACCCTAATATGAGCTGCACAGGCATGTACACATACAGAAAAATATATTGCTTTAAAAATGGATGATTTTAATTTTAACATAATCCCAGTGTAACAGTGAAGAAAGTATCTCTGGGATTTACATAAAATAAAATAAAATAAAATAAGAAAGTAACCAAAACATATGAGCACCCAGAAATTCCCAAGGGAGGAAAAGGTGGAAACAAACCTTAGGACATGAAGAGTAGATGATAGCACGGCTGTAGTGAGACGTTCAGTATCTGTCATTGTTCTGATTTAAATAAACTCTCCCATTAAAGACATAGATAGTCATAGAAGGTCATAGACAGGTTGGAGGTACTGAGAATGTAGCTCATTGGCAAAATAGCTTATTACTATTAGGTCCTGGGATTTGTCTCCAATAAAACACACACACACACAATGAAACAACACATACAAAAAAATAAACAAATTTATAAACATGCGCCAAACACGAGGGTCACTAAATACATGAGGAATTAAAGGGAGGAGTGAAAGGCAGCAATAATGAGAGTAGACGCAGTACCCCCACTTTTGATAATGAATGGGTGAATAAGGAGGGGGATCAATAAGGAAATAACGGATCTGAAAGGCATTGTAGACAACTAGACCTAACAGATATATCAAAAATGTTCCATTTAAAACTGGAAAGATGGCGCAACAAATAAAAATGCCTGTTACAAGCCTGGCAATCTGTGTTTGATTCTGTACTCACGTGGTGGAAGGAGAAAACCGACTTGCGCAACTGCATTGCTGAACACACACACACACACACACACACACACATGTGCACACACACACACGTGCACACACACACACACACTAAATAGATGGGTTTTTTTTCACCCTTTTTGAGCCAACAGAAGCAGGTGACAGTCTTCTCAAGGGCACATGAAGCATTATGTAGGATAGAATACGTATGAGACCACAAAATACATCTAAGTGATTTTTATATTTGCGCTTTTCCTTGTGTGAATGCCCTTGTGCATGTGTGCATTGCGACCATGTGAGTGCAGCGCCCTCTGAGTCCAGAAGAGTGTGTTGCATCCCCTGGAACTGGAGTTACTGGTCACTGTGAGTTGCTCAGCGTGGGTCCTGGGACCTGGACCCTGGAGAGCAGTATCTTAAATCTGAGCAGTCTCTGGTGAAACTGTTAGGGAGAGGTTGAGAGGGGTGTCACTGGAGTGTGGGGGACTTTGAGGTCTCAAAAACTCACATCATTCCCAGTTAGCTCTCTCTCATGCTTTTGGATCAGATACAAGCTCTCGCCTCCATGGTTATAGATTGAGATACTCCATATTGTTTAGAGGCTAATGCTGTCAGAAGAGATCTACAAATTTAATGCAATATCTGTCAAAAATATAGGCATCCTCCTGAATATTAACCTTCATCAGGCGATGAAAGGAGACAGAGACAGAGACCCACATTGGAGCACCGGACAGAAATCTCAA
>NC_022020.1:40419109-40440150 GCF_000317375.1 Microtus ochrogaster | reverse complement strand
AGAACAAAACACTGGAATTAATCATGGAATGAACAAAATAAATTTTAAAATAAAATTTTAGCTCAAAAAATATCTGTCAAAACCTATTTTTGCTTTCTGGGAAGAGATGTTTAAAATTTATGTGGAATTTCAAAGGGCTCATAGTGCAAAAAAAAAAAAATACCAGAAGCTGGGTAACTCATAAGGAACAGAAACGTATCTCTCATAGATCTAAAGCACAGGAGGTTCAGAGTCAAGGAACTAGTAGATCTGCTGTCCAATGAAGGCAGCTTTCTCCAGGCTCTCAAGCCAGTGCCTGGCTGATGGTCCTTCGGAGTACATACATCCTGTGCCTTCGGATGATAGAGTGGGGAAGGGCTGCCTTCAGGCTGAGTCCTTTTATAAGGAGCTCTTCCCAGAGTCAAGACTCTGCTTTCCTGTTTAGTTGCCTCCCAAAATCCATGCCTCTCAGCAGCATCATGGTGAAGACCAAGTCCCAACCTCAACCATCAAGAGACAATGAAGAATGAAAATAATCTGCAAGAGGGAACTAACTGGAGTTTTCATATTCCTGATTTCCAAAGGCACCACGAAGAAGCAGTGATCAAAACATTGGTTCTTGCAAACTGAATATGTGCAGCATATGAAATAGAGTCTGGAATGTATTTTATCCAGAAATAAAGCCTCATACATGGGGCTCAGCACAGTATATGGAGTAGATCTGGAAACCAGAAATACGTGACCAGGTGTCTTCGTGAGGGAAAGGAGTCTTTTTGGTACACAATGCAGGGGAAGGTGAACAACTCCAAGCCTAAAAACAAAACTGGACTCTCACCTTCAATATACTCAAAAATTAACTACAATGCACCAAAGACCAAGTAAAACACCTAAAATTTTTTTTTTGTTTTTTTTTTTTTGTTTTTCGAGACAGGATTTCTCTGTGGTTTTGGAGCCTGTCCTGGAACTAGCTCTTGTAGACCAGGCTGGTCTAAAATTATAAAGCTCCTAGAAGAGGATACATGGGAAATCTTTACAACACTGGGTTTGGCAATAATTTCTTGAATATGACATAAAAACAAAGGCAACAGGGAAAATAATAGTTTCTAAATTAGACTCCCACACAGAGAAACTCCTTTGTATGGGATGTGATTCAGGTAAAATACAGGGTGAGAAAATGTTTGCAAGTCACATATCAGAACACATACAAATTCGCACAACTTAGCAACAATAATATAACTACCCAATTTTAGAGTGGGCAAGAGGCTTACAGAAATCTCTCTCTGCAGTAGTTATATGAACGGCTGAAAACACAGGACGTTTAACATCACAGGTTATAGAGGAAATGCAAATCAAATCTGTAGTGAACTGGCCACCCCTATTGAGATAACAGAAGCAGAGAAGGTCTCTGTCCTTCCTCCCTTTACTGGCACACAGCACCTGCAACCTGAGTATCTTCAGAATGCTCTCATGCTATGCTGAGAGCACCATGTAGCTTCAAGTGAAAGACTGTGTCCGAAGGACTCTAAAAGTTGAGGCCTAGAAAAGCTCTCATGTGAGCCCAGACCAGTATTTACTAGACTGGTTTGAAACAGGAAATTGCCTAAGGCTTACTGCTGTGGGAGCTTTGGCCAATAGCCTTTAAGATACCAGCCCACTTGGTATAATAACACTATAAATGCAGCTGTAAAGCTTGCACTTGCTCTCTTGCTTCCTGCTCTGGCTTCTGTCTGCTTGACTCGGTTCCTATTCCCCATTTGTGCAGAGGATTGTGATCTTGGACTGTGATCTGTGAGTCTCCCCTAAATAAATAACCCTTTATTATGTATAATTCTGAACTAATGTGGGATTATTTTGTAACTTCCGTCATCAGCTTACTTTCTCTTAGTTCACGTGTCCTTTTTGTGTGACACCAAGAACATCCTTTTCTAACACCCGGGGCTTCCTGAGATGAATTAGTACTTAAGAAGCTACCCAGAGTACTGGACCAGTGGAAGCAGGCAGGTCAGTAAAGCCAAGGTTCCGGTCTTTGGTCTCCCCTCCTCTTCTTCATATCTGGTCCCCAGTCCCATCTCTAAACGGTAGCAGACTCCCTGATGAGGCCACTCCTCACTCTCTGCCCCATTCCCAGGAGAATAAGTGTATCCTGATGGAACATTCTACTTTCCTCCATCATGTGGGCCCCTCCCCTCCCCTCTCCTAGACCATCTTCATTCATAAATGTCAGCTTCCAATATCTAAAAGCACATTGTACCCAGAACCCCCAGTGGCCACACCTCCCAGGACCCCATAAGAATTCTTTAGGAAGCAACACATAGCTACCACACTCCCCTAAGAACCAGAGAGGGCAATAGAAACCAAGGAACAACAACAACAACCCCCAAAATAGACAAGACCAGATAGCAACACCTAGAATTACAATCTTTCCAAATCCTGATGCCTAGACACGAGCATAAACACAATCAGTTACAGCCAGGACATCATATCTACGCCAGAGCCCAGCAACCCTACCACAGCAGGCCCTGAAGTTTTCAGTGTAGCTGAAGCACAAGGAAAAGATTTTAAAACAGCTTGTATGAATATTATAGTGGAAATGAATAAATCCCTTAAATAAATCAATGAAAACACAGACAGACAAACAGAGGTAGAAAATGAAGAAAGCAGTTCAAGACATGAACATGGAATCAGTAAAAGAAAACTCAAGCTGAGGGAAATCTGGAAATGAAAAATTTAGGAACATAAACATGAGCCTCAGAGCCAAGCCTCACCCACAGAATACAAGAGATGGAAGAGAGAATTTCAGGTATTAAAGATACAGTAGAAAAAATGGGTACTTTAGTCAAATGAAATGTTAAATTTTCCCTAACCTAAAGAGATGCCTATCACAGTACAAGAAACATAGAGGACAGCAAATTCTCATAGACTATCGCCAGGAATTTGATGAGAATTTATCATTGACTGGATGACTGTGGGGAGTAGATACAAGAACATTTTTAGAAAGAAATCCACCCAGTTGCAAAATGTGACCTTTTTTTTAGATTGTGCAATTAATTATAGATAGTAATTATTTTCTTTAAGTCGACTTAGATTATACAGTTTTTCTGCACCATGAAAAGCATAAGTACATATACACATGTATGTATGTGTGTGTGTGTATGTATGTATGTATGTATGTATGTATGTATGTATGTGTGTATTTGCATTTAAAGATATTTTACCAGGTCTTCAGGTAAATCTATATCCTCAGGATCATTCTATATAACCCCACATTTTCAAACACTTGGTGAGGAAATGTTTTGACACACTTTCCTATCAACCTGTGTTGGGGTTTAATATCCCTGGGAGTAAAATCCTTCTCTCTGCGTTTCTACTGTTGTTCTTGGCAAGTTAATTGGCACCTGTGAGTCTCCTCCAAGGAGAGAATGGTAGGTGCTTCTCACCACGGAGTGATGAGGACAAGAAAGAGGAAAGGAAAGAAACAGGCAAGCTCTGCAGTGCTTCTCTCTGCTCTGCAGCCTGAGGTGAGGATTGAGGTAAGAGGCCCAACCTCAAGGCAGTTTTAATTCCATCCTGAGCCTGGAGCCCGGAGCCCGGAGCCCGGAGCCCGGAGCCCGGAGCCCGGAGCCCGGAGCCCGGAGCCCGGAGCCCGGAGCCCGGAGCCCGGAGCCCGGGATATAGTGTTGGCTCTCTGGTTCCTCAAGTTCCACAAGGAACTGCTCATTGGTAGCTCCCTCCAATGGCCCACTGCTGGGGTGGAAAGCTGACATATTTGTGTATTAACACTGTTTCCATTGTTTATAACAAAAAAAAAAAAAACCCAACTGCTTTCCATTATCCTGCAGTAGGTTATCCTCCGCATACATTATCTGTAGTTTTATTTATTGAAGGCTCTCTTTGGGTTTCATTTTAGTTTATAGCTGACTTTTTCTTAACCTGGCCATAAAAACCGCTTAGGAGGGTCTAGAACTTTGATTCGCAACCTGTGGTTCGCCACCCCTTCGGGGTCGCATGTCAGATAGCCCACATGTCAGATAGTTACATTTTCATTCGTAACAGTAGCTGAATTACAGATATGAGGGAGAGGGACATAATTTTATGGTTGGGCATCACCACAGCCCGAGGAACTCTATTAAAGAATCACAGCATTGGGAGGGTGAAGAGCCAGTGTTCTAGAACAACTTTCAGACTGGCTTAGGGCCTGGGAAAAGGCACAGCAGGTAAAGGTGCTTCTGGCCAAACCTGGAGTCGTGAGTTCAAGCCCCAGGACCCACAGAATGAAAATAAAAGACTCTCTAAGGTGTGGGTGTACACACGCGTACGGTCACACGCTCACATACGGAGAGAGTAAAAACATTGTATAAAAGAATTCTTAATGAGAAGACTGGCCTAGGTGAGCTGCATAAACAAATCTGGAGTAGAATGAGTCACGCTGAAGCCAGAGCCAAGTGTAAATGACATTCTGCTCTCACAGGCCTTTGGTCAGACAACCACGACATGGGGGAAGTGGCTGCTTTTGGGCTTCCACAGATCCCGCCTTCTTCTTCCGCAGGATAAACACAATGGAGGCTAAGCTGGTCGTTTCTCTCACAGAATGTTTTTGATAAGCAAACTTTGATGGTTTTCTTCAAAAGAACCCAAATTCCTTCGCCCTTTCCTTGGGAGCCCTTTCTTTTCTAACCATAACATCGCTCGCAGAAACGAGCAACGCCTTCTCGTTCTCCGCACGGTCCTGAAGCTGTGGGGCCTCGTCTGACACCGGGGTTTTTTGTGCTGATGTTTGAACTCTGTCAGCTCTCAGGGTAATTTGGCCTTGGCTCAGATTCTGAACTGTATTTCCATTTTTGCATCCAGATAAAACACGCTTCCTTAGGCACCCGTAGTACTGGAATTCTGGGCAGACTTGTCTGCACGTTCAAGTCACTTGTGCCCCACCTTTGCTCTGCATCGGCTGTTGGATCCTTGTGGTTTGATGCTAAGGCTGTGAGGGATTGGAGTCAGGACACCTGGCATCAAGTTCCCACTTTGCCCATCCTCTGAGGTTCTGGTTATACCCGGTTTAAATCTTCCAGCCTGCACTACATGGTGGTGAGCTATTGACTGTGTGTGAATGAGCAAAAGCTTTCCACACTGGGCTAAGAAATACACTCACTTCTGGCCCGTTTTCTTGTTGTGTGTCATGTCCCTCATGCATCCCTGTCCCAGTGAGTTGCTCACCTGCTTTCAGATACCACCCTCAAAGTTCCCAATAGTGAAACTCTGACCTCCGCTCTGACCTTTTCACTAAGGGGTGTCCCTTCCAAACAAGGTTAAGAGCACCATGTATGTCTCCTCCTCAGATCTTGGAAGAGCTGAAATTGTCTGCGCATTCTTTATTCCTGTACTTGGATGTTGCAGGTAGCAAGACTGGGGAGCTGAAGGTCTTCCTTGGCTAGTTAGCGAGTTCGAAGCCAGCCTGAGTGAGCTAGCTTGCTTTCTGTTGCTATGATAAAAACCCTGACCAAAATGAACCTGGGAAACAGAAGGGTTTATCTGATTTACAGATTACAATCTATTCTTGAGGGAACCCAAGGCAGGTACCCAAAGTTAGGGGGATCCTGTAAGTGGTCACAGCAGGCAGGGAAGTGAGCCTTGAAGAGGTAAGAATAAAAACTTGGTTTAGATTGACTTCGTCAACCTGGATCAAACTTCAGGGAGTCTGATGCTGGGCAGTTTATTTCCAGCATTTTTAAACACAGTATAATTTGGGGGGGAAAAAAGTCTCCTGGTTCCCTGATTCCCTGATGCACAAAAAGGCATAATTACATCAAAATTCAATTCAGGGTACATGTCATTTCTTCTAAGAAGATGGGCTCTGAAGACAGGCTGTCTGTACTAGCTTAAGGAAGGAGCTGATCAGATCCCTATAATCCAGATAGCACAGCAGTCATTTGGGCTATTAACTACGTCTGGTCCCGGTTGTGGGGGTCTGGGGGAGTCCCTGGCTAAACAGATAATATAAGGGTCATATAGACTACAGGGTATCTTTAGTCCTGGTTGTAGGAGCTTGAGGAGGCCCTGGTTATAAGGGTCATTTAGACCATTAGTCACCTCTAGACCTGGTAGTAGAAGTTTAGTATGTCCTGGCCCAGCGACTAACACACTCCACTAGCCTGTTACACACCTTCAATTCCCAGCCCTCTACAAGGAAGAACAAATTTTTACATCCATTTCTTTGAGGGGGCAGTCCTGTGTGCTTAACATTCCAGGTTTCCCTGGAGATCTGTGAGCTCAAAGACCTTTGTGCTGTGCTCCCAACATCAAGGCAGGGACCTGGCAACAGGAACTGAAGCAGAGGCCATGGAGGAGGGTTGTCCACTGATTTGCTCTCAGGTTCATGTTCAGTTCCCTTCCTCATACCTCTTAGGGCCACCTGCCCAGGGGTGTCACCTCTGCAGTTAGGGCTGGGCCCTTTCACATTCATCCTTAATCAAGAAAATTCTTCCACAGACTTGCCTACAGGCTGATCTGGTGGAGGCATTTTCTCAATTGAAGTTCCCTCTTTCCAGATGAGCATAATTTGGATCAAGTAGACAAAAAAAAATATCCAATCAGTATATTGGGCCACATGAAATCCTGTCTCAAAAACAAAACAAACAAAAATAAAAATATCATAAATAAATGCATAGCTGATTGCTGAAAGTCAGTGTGGCCCAGGAGTCTGCTATCAGTTGATACCAGCTCTGACTTTTTGGGCACCAGAAGGTTTTTGTTAGTACTCCAGCTTTTGAATATAAAGGTAACTACAATGCCTATTCACGTGACTGTTATGACATTTACAAGTGTCAGAACATACAAGTCATTTATGCTGTGTTGGGTACATGGTCCTCTCTTGGTGAAGACAGCCTGGCCTGACACTGTGGGATACAGGTACAGGGGCTATTTGCCTGTATCTGTGTCCTTTACCAACCTTGAAGCTCCAGAAGGGCCTTGCTTTGTTTCTCAAGTACAAGAAATACCTAGCTTAGAAGAGGCATTCAACACAGGCTTATTGATTATAATATATAATGTATTCAAACTGCATGTTTCATTTTACCTCATTTCCCACACTAGATTGCATCAAGCAAGTGACAAACGTAGAAGGCACCAAAAAATACAGCTCAATGGCAGTGTACTCGCCTAAAATGAGCAAGACCCAGGGTTCGATTCCCAGCACAGGGCTGGGAAACAGAGGGCTTAAAAAACTTGGAAAAATCTCTCCCAAGTTTCAGTTAAGACATTGATATCTATCCGTACACACTATAAACATCCTTCAGTGAACACTGGCTTGCTATTTGTTGCTGTGAAATAATTATCAACCATGTATTAAGATAAAAATGACTCTGCTGGGCATTTTGAATAATACAATGAATGGATTCAAGATGCTTATAGAAAGTTATGAATGGGGGCTGGAGAGATGGCTCAGAGGTTAAGAACATTGCCTGCTCTTCCAAAGGTCCTGAGTTTAATTCCCGGCAACCACATGGTGGCTCACAACCATCTATAATGGGGTCTGGTGCCCTCTTCTGGCCTTCAGGCATACACACAGACAGAATATTGTATACATCATAAATAAATAATTTTAAAAAAGAAAGTTAGGAATGCAATGTCAGCCTGATGCCCTTGAGAAGCACAGAAGAGGAGACAAGTTCTATTTGCTTGTGTCAGAGGGAGAAGAATTTCCAATCAGGGGTCCAGCAAATGGAAAAACGCAAAATTGCATCTTCCTCCCCCATGCCAACCATTTTGGTATGAGAGAAAAATGCCTCTTAATTTACTTTTCTTCTTCTTCTGTCCTTTTTTCTCCCTTAGCGATTCTTAAAACTTTGTTTCTAGAGACAACTTGAACCGTTTTCACAGTATCAATTTTAGTCTTATAAAAACTAGCTATCTTCATTGTAAATGTAAAAAAAAATACCTAAGTCAGCAAAACGTTTATTTCAGTTAGTTCATATAAAACACATCCTTTCCAAGAACTCAGCATGTCTTAGATGAATCACAATAACCAACGTGTGGGCTATACCTAAATGTCCGTCAACAGATGGTCGGGGGAGAAAATGTCATGTGAATGTGTGTGTGTGTGTGTGTGTGTGTGCGCGCGCGCGCGCGCGCGATATGACATGTTGTTCAGCCCTACGACTCTGACAAGCTAAGTGAACCCAGAGGGCAATAAGCTGAGAGAAATGAGCCAGACACAGAAGGGAAAACACTGTTATCTCGCTTATATGTGGAATCTAAAAACTTTAATCTCACATAACTACAGAGTGGAAGTTGTCAGAGGTTGGGGTGAAAGGGAGAAATGTGTCCAAGGGTAAATATGTCTTTATACAGAAGAAGAAAGCTCTGGAGTTAATAGTATATAGCTGTTAGAAACAAAGAACAAACTCGGTGTCACACAATGAAAAACTAGTTCAGCAAGGCAACATTTTGTTAATAAAACAAACAAACAAATAAAAGGAGATGATGCCCAAACCAAACCCAGCTGTCAAGGGTACCAAAGCCAAGATAGCACCTGTCTTTTATCTTTGACATAGGTAGTGATTTTGATTCATCCTATTGGTGGGATTGTGACTTCACAGAACGTTCAGTAAATGAGTCCTTGATGTGCTAACTACAAAGAAGAGGAGGAGGAAAAAGAGAAAGAAGAGGAAGAGAAAGAGAAAGAGAGGGAAGAGGAGGAAGAAGAGGAAGAAGAAGAAAAAGAAGATGAAGATAAGACGACAATGAAGACAACTTAGAAGATGAAGACGAAGATGATGAAGACGATAGCAAAGATGAGGAAGATGAAGATGAAGAAGATAAAGAAGACAAAGAGGAAGACAGAAAAATGCAGACAAAGATGAAGATGAAGATAAAGAAGACAAAGAAGACAAAGAAGATTGCATAATCAATAACACAGACCTATGATAGTTAAAATTGTAAAAATTTTCATTAAAAATTTAAAATTGTGAAAATACTTAAAATGTCACATTGCGCACCATAAACACATGATTTTTGTTCGCCAGCAATACCTGAAGCTAGAATAAATGCAATTATTTTCAGGTGAAATTAACTATGTCGGCTTCAGCGAAGTGAGCAAAGTTGGCAGTATGAGTACAATCCGCTTCATCTGGCTGGGGAAGTCTCCTGGGTGAGGAACGCCTTCAGTGGGAGCTGTGTTTGTTCTGAGACAGGGTATCTGATTTATGATTCTCTTGCTTCAGCCTGATAGTGGGGTTACAGGTGTGCACCCCCACACCAGCGAATCTACCTTGAGAGTGTGGATTAGATGCTGCTTGGGGCAATAAGTCACTGTCTCAGTCAAGCCAGTGACTTTTGAGAGTGAAATGTAGATTTTATGTGGCAATCACTGAGCCACTCAGGCTGCCTTAGAAGGAGGGCTTCCTTCCTAGAGAGACCCATCCCAAGACAAATAGTTAGATTCTCATCCTTGCTTATGTAGAGAGAGTGGGCACATGCTCCAAGGGGCTGGGTAGAAGTCTGTTGAGGGGATTTGGGGAAAGAACTAATCCCCGGATAAATAAATTTGAGCATGGTGGTACACAATTTAATTCTAAAACTCAGAAGGGAGAGTCCCAGGTCAGGTTTGTTTATACACCCAAAGTTTCTGGCCAGTTGGAGCTACATGGTAAGATCTGTTCTCAAAAACAAAACCAAATTAACAAACAAATAAATAAGAGATTTAGAATTAAAAATTGTTTTATCTGCTTTGACACTGTTATGAGAGAATGTAATACCCAGAGCTTTAGCAGTCATCCTGGCTCTCTGGGGGTAAAGCCAGCATATTAAACTTGTTTTATCCCAAGGAAGAGAAGAGACTGATCTCATGATGCCACCAACTGTTGTTGCCCTTACTATCCCGATATACATGGAAAAATAAACGTGCATTAACAACTAGCTTTCTTGACTAGCCTGTCAATCAAAACCACATGACATCAGCATTCTTCATGTGCCCGCATCTCCACAGCACAGCTCATCTTCAGAATAGTCCCCACCATCAACAATAGCCCCGAGATCAACAGGATGCTCAGGGCAGCAGGCTGGCCAGTGGGAGTCAGGAATTACAGTCTTGCCATTTTAGTTTGGCTACCAACCAATTAAGCAACGTTTGCTAGAAGAGTACAGAGGCTGGACTGTCAATGCCAATAGCCTGGCCTTGCATCAGCCAGTGGCTGGGGGAAGACAGTAAACTTGAGCAATCTTGAGTAGAGGAACTCTTCCTCACAAAGGCAATTCCCAGATGATGCTGAGGGCCAAGGGCTTTGAGGGCGCATCCTCCCAGCTGCAAGAATGTCATTGCTGGATGGGGGTCTGAACAGCCCACCCACCCCTCACAGGAGTTTTAAGTTTCTTTTCCTTTTCTTCCTTCTTTTCTACTCCTCCATCTCTCCTTCCCCCTTTCCTCCATTTTCCTCCTTTT
The DNA here is from genome assembly GCF_000317375.1 of Microtus ochrogaster. Lineage (NCBI taxonomy): Eukaryota > Metazoa > Chordata > Mammalia > Rodentia > Cricetidae > Microtus > Microtus ochrogaster. The sequence continues at coordinate 40,429,739 of NC_022020.1, read as the reverse complement.
TCTCCCCCCTCCTCTCCTCTCTTCTCTCCTCTCCCCTTTTGCTTTCCTTCCCTTCTGTCCTGGGGATCAAACCCCCAGCTTTTCAGGGCTAGGCAAGGCCTCCCCCACCAAGCTACACGTTCAGCTCTCCTTAGTGACAGTACAAAAAAATCTCCAACCTCTGCCAAAGTAGAAAGACAGTGAAGGTCTACCTGCTAATCTCCCAGTCTCAGTAGTGAACTGAGATTGACTTGTGTCATCCTGACTCACGTTTTTCCAACCTATATGCCTCCATGTACTTTGCCGAATACCTTAAAGCAAACTCAAATATTGAAATAATTACTTAGGGTTGATTAAGTTCAACATAATGTAGCTTATCAGGATATCCATGTGTGTCTATTTATATATATATAATATATATATATATATTACATATTTAAAATTATTTATTTCTTTTATGTGCACAGATGTTTTGCCTGCAAGAGTATTTGTGTACCATGTATGTGTTTGGTGACAGATTCCTTGGGACTGGAGTTAGAGTGGTTGTGAACCACCGTGTGGCTGCTGGGAATGGAATCTGGGTGCCCAGTGCTCTATCTCTCCAGGTCCTAGTGGAGAACATTGAGTATCAGCAACATACAGCTTCCCCCTCTTCCCGAGTTTCTCAGGCATCCCAAAGAGCTGCTTTCAGGCCCGTCCCTCACCTGAAGGTGGGACACTAAGCATTGTAAGACCTTGGTTTCCACGTGGGGGCCCAGAGCCTTAGCAGCCAGCGAGGGTGCCCAGTGCTCCACTGCCTGTGATGGAGGGACAACCGGAAGTTGTGAAGCCTGGCTTGGAAAATGAAGGTTTTGTAGTTCCCAAGGTCAGTCGATCCAGGTTTTAAAATAGTGTTTGTTTTTGCTATGCCCTCACTTTTCAAAAATTCTCCACATAATGACCCTGTTCAATCATGCTCACTTCTAAACAACCCATGTCTAGTGACACTTCTTATAAAATGGAAGGTCTCAGCTGGATTACCATAAAAGGGATTCTGAGCCTTAGGATCATGGCGCAAATGAAGGATTTCATCCCACTCCAACAGTCCGGTGGGAGGGGCTGGGGCAAAAACCTGGTCTGTGTGGGCCCCAGGCTTAATCCCTTGCCCCAGTGCGGGGATGTTTGAAAGGCAGATGCTGAGGGTGGGGCTGGGGGTGGTTTGCAAATGTGTGCGCTCCTGAACAACTGGCTGTTTACCTTGATTTCTAGGCACGCATTTTCACGTGGGTTTATTTTCTCCCTGTGAGAAGTCTGACTATAAAGTCAAGCAAAGTTTAGAAGTCTTTCCCCATTCCTTTTCTTCCTTTTGTTCTGACACGCGGTTTTATGTAGCCCAGGCCGGCCTTCAGCTTAAGCAGAAGATAACCCTGATTTCTGATCCTCCCTCTCTGCCTCTCAGGTGATGGGATTATAGATGTGTACCCAAACCCAGTTCCATTCAGTATAAGGATTCAAACTCAGGGTTTGGTGCTTGAAGGCGACTGTTCTACCGACTGAGCCATATTTTGATGTATTTGGTTTTTTTATGTTTATGAATATTTGCTTGCATGTATGCATGTGTGCCATATGTCTGTCTGGTGCCTGTGGAGGCCAAAATGGGGTGTTGGATCCCCTGGAACTGTGGAGTTGCAGGCAAGTGCTGGGAACTGAAGCTAGGCCCTCCGCAAGAGCGGTGAGCGCTCTTAACCTCTGAGCCATCTCTCCAGGTTCTAGTTTTCATCTATTAAGAGATTGTGGAGAGCCGGGCGGTGGTGGTGCACGCCTTTAATCCCAGCACTCGGGAGGCAGAGGCAGGCGGATCTCTGTGAGTTCGAGTCCAGCCTGGTCTACAAGAGCTAGTTCCAGGACAGGCTCCAAAACCACAGAGAAACCCTGTCTCAAAAAACCAAAAAAAAAAAAAAAAAAAAAAGATTGTGGAGAAGCAGAAGGTTGAGAAGGGACTCATTCAAGGACGGAGGGCTGGAGCTTGCAATGCCCATCCTTAAAGGAGAAGGCTCACTTTTGGGGAAAATCCAAGCAAGTATGGTGATCCAAAGCACATGGTTCCTCATAGCACAGAAAGAAGATGGCTGTAACTCTTAAGGATAAAATCACATTCATGCTGTCAAGAAATGTAGGTATTGCTCATGCAATAATGAGGTCAAGGTTTAAAATCCAAAGACTGTAGCAGATAGTTAGAGGTTAAATGATCACGTCCGTGGTACTCCCAGGGGACTTATGTCACAGGTATTTTAAGGTCACAGAGAGGAATGTAGTTTTAATAGATTTCTAAGGTTCAGTATCATTGGGCAAAGTCTAGGGAAATTATTTCCTTCAAAGAAATAATGATGTGGAGAGCCAAGCAGAGTGCTGTTTGCCCATAAGCCCAGCACTTGCGAGCTGAATCAACAGAATCACTGTGAGTTCAAGGCCAGCCTGGATCACATAGCGAGCAATTGAACCAGCCTGGGTTACAGTGTGACACCCAGGTTCAAGAGCAAACAAGCAAAATATATAAAATAAAGTTATACATCAAAATTGAGTTTTGCCTAGATGATGAGGTGAAGTTTTATATTTGAAAATCGATTGCCTAAACACGTCATAGTAATAAAAAAAAAACCCCACAGGATTATATCAATAATGCAACTTGCTCCCAAAGCTGAGCATACAGTCATGGAAGGTTCTTACTAAAACAAGAACAGAACTTCCTGCACAAAGGGCGTCCACTGTAAACCTCACACTTAATTCAACATCGAGAGCTTTCCTTGTAAAAGACACGACACTAATTCTACCTAGCCTCATGGGGCACCCTTCTCTGATATAGTCAAGGTAGAAATAATTAAAATTTCTGAATGTTTAAGATTTGTCGAATAAACAAAACTGTCTTTATTCCCAGAGAAAAATCAAGTCTAGAAGAAAATAACCAGTAGATAACAAATGAAAAGTTGCCGAATGTCAAAATCAATGTCTAAAACTCAATGGCACGTCTTCACTGATGCTGGGGAGTGTGGGCTGACTGGTGGGATACTTGCTTAATATAGAGGAGGTACTGGATATGGTCCCCAGCAATGCAGAAGTGGAGGAACGGATAAAGAAAACATCAATACATCATAAAATGTGAAGGCTGTATGAATAAATTCCAGAGACATGTACAAAACTATGAAAATTTATTTAAGTACATTAGCAAAGTCTTAAATCATATACTATGCTCTTGAATTAGAAAGTTCAGTGTCACTAAGGGTGGAGTTGTCCAAGTCAATATTGAGAGATAGCATGACTCTTACAAAAATCCCCCAATTTTATTTTGTGCAAAGTGGTGGGGTGAGTCTAACCCGTACATAGAGAATCACAGGACCAAAGGAGAATCGATTTAACATGTATGGCTATTTATAATGTATAATAATCAAGGTTAAGGATAGGCAAATCGAACAAAGGAATAGAGAGCCCAGAAAAGACACATCGATGCTTGTCTGCTTCAACTGCTATAACAAAATGTTACAGGCTGTGAAGCTAACCAGCATTCATTCTCATAGCAGGCCGGGAAATCCAACAGCAGGATGGCAACTAACTTGGTGATGAGGGAGAATCCCTTCCTGGTTTAGGGGTGACTGCCTCTCTGTTGAGTCTTCTTGTAACAGACAGATTCTTCCTTCTTTCTATAAAGCCCCACCCTGATGACCTCATGTAATCCTAATTACTTCCCAGGAGGTTATGGCTTCAACTGAGAATTGGGGAGAGTTACAACTCAGTAAACTGCATATGCTTAGCTCATGATGGAAGTTACTACATTCCAAGGACTCTCAAAAACGATAGGGAAGCTGGGCAGTGGTGGCGCACACCTTTAATCCCAGCACTTGGGAGGCAGAGGCAGGAGGATCTTTGTGAGTTTGAGGCCAACCTGGTCTACAAGAGCTAGTTCCAGGACAGGCACCAAAGCTACAGAAAAACCCTGTCTCAAAATACAAAACAAAAACAAAAAAAAAATGATAGGGAGAAAATCGAATATTTACATGGCCCACAAAATTGAGTCTGCATCTTCCACAACACATGAAAATGAATTCCAGTGGATTAAAAACAAATGTGCAAGGAAAATAATAAAACTCTGACAGTATTCAAGACAAGTTTTCTAGGTCCAGCAGGGAGTGGATTTACTAGATCTTGAGTGTGCATACTCCCTGTTTTCTATACACATCCAGAGTAACTCACTAACCATACTTAAATAAAGAAACTGCCTACACCTTCACCAGTGTTTCCTATTGTCAGACTGGGCTTAGGAAAATGTTTCTTAAATAAGACAATAAACAAACCATATAGTCAAAGACTGAAAAATTAAACTGTTAAAACTAAGCACCCTGTTCCTCAAAATTTATTATACAGATAGTGAAAGATGAGTAAACATTTGTAATATACGTAGAAATGAGCAACTGAGGCATATGTCTAGTACTGTAACTTAGCATTACAAGCTAAAATCAGAAGGGTTTGGGCTTTTTTTAAACATTTTTTAATTATTTTTATTTTCTGTGCATTATGTGTTTTGCCTGCGTATGTGTCTGTGTGAAGGTATTGGATCCCTGGAGCTGGAGTTACAGTTTGAGCTGCCATGTGGTTGCTGGGAATTGAGCCAGGGTCTTCTGGAAGAGCAGCCAGTGCCCTCAACTGCTGAGCCATCTCTCCAGCCCAGAAGGGTCTGTCTTATAGACACTAGATTTGAAAAAAAGAAGCATCTGACAATAGGAAACACTGGTGAAGGTGTGGGCAGTTTCTTTATTTAAGTACAGCTAGAGAGAGCGTTACTCTGGACATGTACAGAAAACAGGGAGTGTGCACACTCAAGATCTAGTAAATCCACTCTTTGCTGGTCCTAGAAACACGTTGTGTGTGCCAAGAGGCATATATAAAACCATTTGCAGCACTCCACATACATAAAATGGGAAAGAACCTATTGGTGGACTATTGGGGGCTCCAGACCCCTAGCCCCTTGGCTTTCTTTGCCTGCCTCGGACCTTTTGCTTGCTGGAGTGAACTGAGCAAAACACCTCGTTTACCTGTGCCTGCAGCTGCTCTGAGCAGGAGACCCTGATGGCAAGGGAGTGGGTTCTGGTGAGGCCTGCAGCTGAAAGATCCCCAGAGCTGGGCGTGGCTATCAGTTAAAGCTCCCTATATAAGCTTCCCTGGTGCGCAATAAACTTGGCATTCTTGTATCAAGGAGGACCCGTGTCCCCGTCTGTCTGTGTGCATGTGTTTTTTAAGTCTTCCGCTTAGTTCCCGGCTTGCGCACTGTCTGGTAGTGCAGGCGCTACAGTGGACCAGGAAAGAACAGAATTAAAGGAGCAAACATGAATGAATCATAGCTACATTAACAGAACAGAGGCCTCTCAGAAACACGGTACTGGGGCAAGCGACAGATATATGCATATGGTTCCTTGTATATAATCCATGAAAATTCACATCTATTTTTAACATTTAAATATGAGTTCACAAATGCAAACACATGGCATGATTACCTACTACTAAGACAAGGGATTCTAAAAGTAGACTCAAGCTCCAGACTGGATTATGGAATTTCGATGGCTACAGCGTCTTACACTACATGTTCACTGCTATTATTTCTCAAACGTTACAACTATTTTCAATATTCTTTTGCATCCATTTAATTTTTTTAAAGGAAACACGACCTGAAGCAATTTTTTTCATTGATTTCACCCAATCTGATTTTTATGAGAATATTTTCCTATAGAAATCGTTTCCAGACATTAATATTAGAATAGACACAACAAATAAATTCTCATTTTCCAGACTAACACGACAGGAAATCTTCAAAGAGGAACTTCAGGAAGAGGCGGGGAGAGAATAAAATAACCACCCGCCTTAAACGAAGCCAACTCTCACTAGCTTGGAAAAGGCGCAAAAGGAGGCGTACAACCCCCTGGCTGACATCGCCTTTAATTCCAGTGATAAGGCTGTAAATTCTCTTCCAAGGCCTGGAGTTTAGTGTAAACACTCCAAGAGACTGCAGGACCACAGAGAGAGAAAGAAATGGCTCGGTTCTGGCTGCCTTTCCTCCGGGGGTGGGGTGCGCGATGTTCAGTATCAACCGTTGAATCACAGAACCCCGACTCTGGGCATCTGCAAAGAACAAGAGCAGGGTATGTCTGGCACTAGAAGAGAGGATGCATTGCAGCCGCCAAGTCTCCTGAAGTCGGGATCCATCGCTACCAAGGGCTGGGGATTTGTTGCAGTTGGTAGACCTGGCTACACCGGCACCGCGGGTTCTCCATCTTCACTTTTAGGAGCTGGGACTGTTGAAACACTTTTTCCCTGTACCTGCGCCTACCCAGCCTCCGGAACCGACACGAGTAATATGCCTGAGCTGGCACTTGGAGAACAGAAATTAAAACGGTGCCGGGAATGAGGTTGATGGATATGTATTCCCGCGTTCACGTGGGAGGATAAGGCACATTGTGCAATTAAACAACCTTGCTTTCCTCCGCTGAGAATGAACAGCCTTGGGATACTGGAGGACTGAGCAGACTGGGGGAGACTTGGCGGCCTGCAGCTCCTCTGCCCGCCCGATCCTGTAACTCCTCAGACAGAAGTTGGCACTAACGGCCCAGACTGTCAGCCGCAGCACTTAAAGCTGATGGATATTTATTGCGTTTGTTTGGAGGGGAAAATATCCCATGTTACTAATGACTCAGGGAGTATTGGCTTAATTATTCTAATTATTTAATAATTATTATAGTAAAAGATTTAGAAAGGGTTCCTGCAGCTCCTTGGGATTAAAAACTGATAAAAGTTAAAAGTCAAATTTATCAAAATGTAATAGTAAAGTCCACTTACCGTTAGTGTCTGAGTTGAACTTGAATCTTTGTACCTGTTGTGTCCCTGTTCTCCCCCTCTGCTGACACCCTTCCTCTTTGTCACTCTCAGCCCAGACAGTCTCCAATCGGATTTCTGTCATTGGTTGGTTTCGTTTTCAGTCTAAACAGAGTTTGCTAATATACATACATAAAATACCTATATTTTTACAGATTTTGTTTTTAATTATGCATGTATGGTTGTGTTTGTACCTGTGTGTGTGTGTGTGCAGGTACTTGCAGAGCCAGAAGAGGGGGTGGGACCTTCTGGAGGCCTTGTGAGTCACCCAGTGTGGGTGTTGGGCCCTGAACTGGGGTAAAGAGCAGTGTGTGATCCTAACCATTGAGCCATCTGTCCAGGCCCTGAGTTTTTAATTCAGGATTTCCCCCATCCTGGTTAACTTTCATTTAGCTCTTTATTCGCATTGGTGGAGAATTTACTTTGTTTTGTTCCCCCTTCCTTAATCTGGCTTGGAACTAAAGGCAGAAAAGGAAAAGGCCTGCTACCTTGTTGAACTCACACAGGATGGTCAAAAAGCCATTTCCAGCGTCAGCGCCACACACGCTAACTGGACAAGTTCACTTGTGAACTACAAGTGTCAGCTCCCGGGGGAGGGCGACAAGGTTCATTTATAACATTCATGAGTGGAATGGGAAAGAAAACTCTGACAGATCAGGCAGTTATGAGAGAACAAAACGGGAGACTCTGTCAGCAGGAATCACCTGTGGCAGTCTCCTCTAGTCCAGGTATTCGGCTGGGGCTCCAGTGAGGCAGCTGCTCCTCACCAGGCTCCTGAACTGCCTTTAGAGAGGGGTGGGGGTTTGGGTGACTTGGCGGTGAGGCATGGATTCAGGATCATGTCCGTTCAATAGAGCCAAATGTTCTTCATGGGGAAGACTGGTATTCCCACTCTTCAGGGTAAGGCCCCCGAGGCACAAGGCAGCTGAGGAACCCAGTTACTGACTTGCTCCCTGGCACACCATTGGCCTGTTTCCTACATCTTCCAGACCGTCAACTTTGGAAGCTTTCCAAGGTCACATGATCACAGGATTCGTCCATCAGCGTAGAAAATGAGAATCCAGACTGTTTTTTTTTTTTGTGACTTCTATTTTTGTTACCTGCCATATCTATTTTAATGGCAATTAAACTCCCCTGCCCTCCCTTATCTCTGCTGCCTAATGTATTTAATTCCACCGCCCCCAAAGGGCATAATCCCCACTCGAAAGCCTGTGCAGTATTAAAGACCCATGAATGCTTAATCAGAGCAAACAGAGGATTTGGTTTGTATAAACTGCAAAAAGCTCGTGTCTTTTATGTCCAGAGAACAAGACTGAAAGAAGATGATGATAAATCACTTCAAGAAACAGCATAATGTAAATATTGTATGTTTATTTAAAACTTCATACAATCATTTGTCTAAGCGCAACAGGCCAGCTTCAGAAAGTGACTTGCCATAATGAGGCGTGGAGGTGAGCAGCACCGCCGGCTGACATGACATAATGCCGCCTCCTCCTCCGCAGCTCATGGGGAGAAAGGTATAAGGTTCCAAGGAGACCAAAAGCAGGCAAACGGGGAATGAAACAGCGGCACAAACCTCTGAGATATACGGCATTACCATTGAATTGAAAAAGTGTGTGTGTGTGTGTGTGTGTGTGTGTGTGAGAGAGAGAGAGAGAGAGAGAGAGAGAGAGAGAGAGAGAGAGAGGGAGAGAGACTCTGTGCACAGTGGGAAAGTATGTGGTGAGTTTGCATGTACCTGAATGTGGCCATCGATGTACAAGGCTGTGAATGTAGCCCTAAAACCACCTTGGTTGTTGGTCCTTGCCATCCAACCTTGAGACAGGCTCTCTTGTCTACAGTTAGGTTCACCAGGCTACCTGAGCTACTAGCTTTCTGGGCTTTCTGTTGCCTTCCATCTTGTTGCAAGAAAGCTGGAATTACAGATCCACACTGAATCTGCCCTTGTGTGGATTCTGGGGATCTGAGTTTTACAAACACTAAGCCATCGTCCCAGTCCAGAGTGGTTTTAAAGAGAGTTAAAAAAATTATGTTTCTTAGATTGTCTTTAGAGAGTTGGAATAAAAGAAATCTAAGTCCATATTATTTTCAGTTTGCTTCTAATCAAAACAAAACAAAGGTACTAGGAATGTAGGTCATTTGGTAAAGGGTTTGTCTGGTATCCATAAAGTCATGGGTTGGGTCCCAGCACCACATAAGAAATCAGAATTGGTGGCCTATGTCTGGAATCCCAGCACTTGTGAAGTGGAGTCAGGAGGATGGAAAGTTCAAGGATATCCTTGTTTGTCTACACAGTGACTTTGAAGCCAATGTGAGATATTCGAGACTAGAAAGAAGGAAAGGAAGAAGAGAGGAAGGGAGGGATAGCAGGAGAGAGGGAGGGAGAAGTAGCATGAGGTGGGGAGGGGTTTGGTTGCGTGATAGGTGACCTGTAAGGATTTAGAGTTGGGCAAACCCCGGCTTTAGGGTGCTGGTGAGTATCCTATTTAACTGGGGTAAGACCCTTTGTCCCCCCAGTTCCTCATCTGTTAATAGGGCGATAACAAAAGTGCCAGCATTGGAGCTGTGTGGCACCCTTAACAGTTCCTGGCACTTGCTGAGCAAGAGTGGGCCTTCTGAAGGAGGAAGTCTCTCATGAGACATGACAGAAACCTCAGTAGTGGTCTCCCTAGAAGGCACTGATGACTGGGATGAACAAGAGTGTCATCCACCCTGATCTTAACTCCGGAGATGAGGTTTCCTGGAAAGAATGCGTTCAATTATCCTCCCAGGAGGTTTTGGTGGGAAAGATGTATGAAATTCTCTTCCTGCATTGCCTCAAAATGAAGATAAAGCTGGGGGGGGGTCCTTATTCTAGGGAGCTGCATGGTCTTTGAAGGGACTTGTCATCTTCTCTTTTGATCAGAATAGCATGCAACGGGAGCTGCCACTCTTTGCCTTTGCTTTCTTCCTACGCACCTGCCATCATGAATGCAGCCTACCAGACCACACATGAAACCCAACTGCCAATGAGACAGCATTGCTAGCAGCAGCTAGACCCAGGAGCTGCAGAGGCTGGCCTGCAGCTAGAGCTCACAAACCGTGTTAATCCGTTCATAGCATCCTGCTGCCTACTGACATGCTGGCTGGTTGTTGGCCTTTGCTGATGTGTCTGACTGGAAGAAGAAGGGGGAGGAAAACCTTATGGAATTTCCACCCCATCTTAACCCAATACAGCAAGTGACAGAGAGGCTGGAGAGATGGCTCAGTGGTTAAGAGCACTGACTGCGCTTCTAGAAGACCTGGGTTCAATTCCCATGTGGCAGCTAACAACTGTTTGTAACTCCAAGATCTGACATCCTCACACAGACCTACATGCAGGCAAAAATCAATGCAAATAAAATAAGAATAAATTCTTGTTTAAATACGTGACAGAAAGTTAATTTTGCCATGAAGATTCCATTACAATATTGCTTCTATGTCCTCACACCTTCCCAAGGAGGAAAAAGGAAATGGCTGTAGAAAATTAACAATGTTTCTTTGTGGTGAGGAGAGCAATGCTTGGGAAGAAAATAGGAGAAACACATAATACAACCTCAATATAAAGTCTTACACTTGGCTAATAAACAAGTCAACGTATCAATGGTACTGTGCTCAGTGAGCTGGCCTGCTGTCCGATAATCCGTCCAAATCAAAGAAGGAAAGGCATTTTAGGTCTATCCACCGGCACTTATGGTGGCACATTTTCCCTTCATTTTCTCTTAGGGAAAATCGTGTG
>NC_022020.1:40415820-40418953 GCF_000317375.1 Microtus ochrogaster | reverse complement strand
TTATAATAAGAAACCAATGATCCTCTTCAGTTGAGATCAGTAGAGCATTAATGATAACTTGGGTTTAATCCAGCACTTTCAGTATCTGTTCAGAGTACTTACTGCTCAGTGATGAGAACCTGAGTTCCTATTTCAGCCCCCGTGTAATGTTGCAATGTGCACACACACATGCACAGAGTTATTTTAGAAAAGGACGACAGAGCCAACAGTCTCTGCCTTTGAAACCTTTAATCTAGCAAGTGAGTTAGGATTAAAAATAAATGGGGCCTATTACCATAAAAGACAATAATAAGCTTTTCAAAACTCCTAAAACTTTTATCTGGATATGATCAAGTTCATACAAGCCCTTGTGGGAACAGTTACTGGAAAAACCCAAAAGGGAAGTTCACTTCCAGGGGAGAAAATCGGTAGGACATAGAAGACAGGATTTGCTGGATGGGAAAGCAGAGAGAAAGCGGGCGTGAGCTTGAGGTTAACTACAAAGGCTGCACAGAGCACCCTAAACATACCACATGCCAGGTTCTGTGCTTATTTAGGAGGCAGGGGTAGGGCAGAGAAGGTAGGCAGAGTTCTTGCCCCTTTAGAACCAATAAAGAAAAACTTATGATAAACATGTAAGCTTTTTCACTAGACACGTTTGGAATTCTACTTTAGATGTGCTTAGTAGGGACACCTGTCCATCCATCTTCCTTCTCTCCCCAGGGGCCATCCCCACATTCTCTGGGGGAGAGTCCTCCTGGACTGTCTACCCTTTTTCTCCCTTGGGGAAATGTTTCATGAATCACTGGAATCATCACACAAAAGATTTGAGAAGACTAGGTTGTTTTTCAGGAGATATGTATTTTAGCAGGACCCAAGTCACAGCCAAGGGTGTGGCTGCCGGAAGTCATTTTGACACACAGAGCAAGGGCCTTCCCCAGCTATCACCACACCAAGCAAATGTCCCCAGAGCACTGATCCATCAACAATTGACATTTCATGGAATTAATATAAATTATTTTTCAATGGGTCTACTAAGTTGATCACCTCAAATTGTTTCTCAAAAATCATGTATTTTAAAAGGTTACTAGAATAATAAAACGAGAACACACTTCTTTGAAAGAGGCTCTGACTATATTCCTTTATAGTTTATTTTCACTTTTCTTTCCTTCCCTTCTTTGAGCATTATGGACTACACTGTTTATTTTATTCTATTTTTGCTGAAAAAATATTAATTTTTTCATGGACTAGCCTATAGGATTTCTTGCAGAGACATTAACTTTTGACAGCCGCCCCTCTTTCACTTGTGAAATAGGAATAATTGTACCTGTTGCGTGAGATTGGCATAGAGATTTGGAGACTGAGTCCTGATGTGGGAGTGTCATATATCAATCTGTTGATTTCATTGGTTAAGTAATAAACAAACTGCTTGGGCTCATAGCTTAAAACATAGGTGGGAGGAGTAAACAGAACAGAATGCTGGGAGGAAGAGGAAGTGAGCTCAGACTGACAGCTCTGCTCTTTAGAGCAGAGACGCCATGCTGCCCGCTCCCGGGCAGACACACGCTATGAAGCTCCGACCCAGGATGGATGTAGGCTAGAATCTTCCTGGTAAGACCGGTGCTACAGTCTATTAGAAATGGGTTGATCGGGATATCAGAATTAGCCAGTAAGGGCTAGAGCTAATGGGCCAAGCAGTGTTTAAAAAGAATACAGTGTCCGTGTAATTATTTTAGGGCATAAACTAGCCAGGCAGCCGGGGTGCTGGGGATGCAGCCCCGCCGCTCTTATTACTACAGAGTCCATATCAAAAACTGAGCACTGATGAAGGCCTCTAAAGCCCTCAGTGGGTATGAGATAGTTAACTTTATGCATTGAGAAAGTAGTGGGGAATAAAAGCCCTTGCTCTTGCAAAGACATTCCTCGGGAGGAACTAGGAATGTCATTTGGAAACCTACAGCAGCTGAGGAGGAAGCCCCACACGCAGGTAAGTCAAGGCCTGGGAAAATCCCAGGTGGAGGGGGAGTAGGAGGCACAGAGGGAAAGAGAGGCAGAGGTCACTCCCTGCTGAGGGACCAAGTCTAAGCCCTAAACTTCTGCTCCGTCTGCCAAGCCTGTATTTGAGTCTTTTGCATGTCTGGCTTCTTCCCTGCCCCTCAGTTCCCCCAGCAATAGTATAAAATGCACACACTTCTGCATGCTTACATGGAGTAGTTGGGAGGGCTGAAGAGGTAGACTCTTTCTTGCATGAGCTTCCAGGAATGAACACCAACTACTCCACAGCATTGGTCCCTGTGTTAGCATTGGTCCATGTGCTAGGAGGAAGAGGAGGTTACAGGGACCCGCAAGGCTTCTGCAACTAGAGTCCCCACAATCACCTCTGTGAAACCAGACTGTTGCTCAGCTGCCACTGGCCATGGGCCTCTATGTAGATGATAGACCTTGTTCCCGGACCAGGAAAACCCTGGGTCCATTTAATGTCCAGCCAGGCTGTAGAAGAGCAGATGCTCTGAGTTCTAAAGTACCTCGGAACAAGTTTGTGTTCAAGTAGTTTTATTGCTAGAAAGAACTGACTCCTTGATAGAAATCAAAACATCCAACTATTCCACATGGCAAAATCTATGATAGTAGCCTTCTTAGTAATCTGTGATGCTCAGAGTGGCTTCCAGGAAAACACTCAGTTGTCGGAATTATAAATGTGTTAAAATTAGTATCTGCATTAGACATTAAGCCAAATGCAAGCAATCGGTCCTTATGAAGCTGGAGTTTTTCTTAGCCTGCAAATTGTTCCCTCCTGTTATCATCCACAGGATCCCACCAGTGAGCCAGAGATCCTGTTATATACCTCAGCTTAGAAATAACTCAAGTAGGAGGAACGTTCTAGTCATACAGCCTAACCAGTGGAAAGTGGGTAACACTTGGGACAACTGGGGATGGTGTCATAGACTCCACACGGTTGGGGCTATCAGACTTCATTAACATAATATAAAGAATGGATCAAGTGTCCTGCAGGCAGCTAGTCCCTGGAACCTCCTGCCCATCTCATTTGAAGGAGCAGGAACAAAAAGGGGATCAGACCCACCTCTATACTCGAAATACTAATTAACCACACCTTAGGCCAGGATCTCTTGTTTGTGGCCACACCTGGTGTCAG
>NC_022020.1:40413312-40415720 GCF_000317375.1 Microtus ochrogaster | reverse complement strand
CTGTGGGCCCGCAAGGATGGTAATGGGGCAGGGATACCTAGAAAAGGAGAATGGGCATATAATCTTTGTACACAGTGGCTCTCTGCCCTCTGCTCTTCCCACCCTGTAAACTGTCTGCATCAGCAGTTCCTATTTCTCCATTCTGAAGAAATGAAGCAGAGATAGACTATTGGGATCCAGTGCTAAATTATTTTTCTGGACCAGACCCCAACATAAACTATCTCTCTCTGGACTGGCAAGGAGGCGCAGGAATAAAGACACAACTCGTATGGCTTGATTGGGAGGGAGATTCACAGTGATCCCTCCTGAAATCCTGAGTTCACATCCTGAAGGATTTCTCTCATCTATGCTCCAGACAGCCTTATATATCAAAACATAAACGAAGGGGGAAATACATTAGCATTCTGTTTCCTAGGTAACCAGGTGAATGTCTCTGGTCATGTCTACCTCTTTGACCACACCTCTCTTATGCCCATTCTGTCATGTCCCCCGTCTTCCTGCTCTGTGTGCTAGCTCAGTCACGTAGGCTGAATTAGCATCTTTATTCAGGCATCCCCCAAATTACGGACAAGGAGCGGAGCAACATCCTGACCTTTTGTTAGGTTAGCAACAGACTGTACGGAAGGTTCCGTGACTACTTCAGGTACTATGGCTTTAGAGCCTGGCTGCCATACCATATAGAAATATGGGCCTACAATAGACAGAGAAGAGAGGTCTCCCAAAAGGGAGGGAGGGCGCTGAAGACCTTCTGCTCTGATACCAGTCCATGTTGTTGGTAATCCCTGGCTAGGAGAAATGAATAGTACACACCATTAACCTCATGGAGTTACTTGAGTCCCCCAACATTGCAAAGGTATGACACATGCCTGTGACCCTGGCATACAGGAAGGAGGGTAAGGCAGGAATGTGGCAAATTCAAGTCGGGTTTGAGCTTCCCAGCAGACACACTCTCTCAAAAAGAAAGGCCTTGCAGAAGATGGATAAGTCACTGTCTCACTGTGGGCCAGAGCCTAGGTGCATTCTGTGACTTCCCAGCTGCCCAGTCCTTCTTTGTCCACGATTGCTGTCCCTTATTAGCCACCTAGTTTCAAGACTTTGCTCAGAATAGTTCCTCCATTGAGGTCCTCCCTACCTTAGCTGAGAGTCCATTCAACTTCCCATCCAGAAGACCCCGAGACCACAGTTCCCTTGGGTCCTGACGCTGATGGAATATCTAGTACATAAGCTGTCCTCCCAGCTGGACTTGGGGTTGGGGAGCTCCTGAGAGAGGGTTTTCCTGAAGGGAGTGCCTTTGGTATCGTTTATAGTTTTTAACCCAAGCCCCAGACTCTGGGGCAGGTCTTGTGATCAGATGGTAGAGCTGAGATCCTTTAGCTTTCCGACACTGTCACTGATACCTCCTTCCCAATTAACTTATTGTTAGGGTTTCAGAGGTTCAGCCCATGGTCTCTTGGTGCTGTTGTTTCTGAGCCTTTGGTCGAGTCGAATTGCCACAGTAGAAATGTAGAACCAAGCTGCTGCCCTCACACCAGCATGGAGAGAGGGGGAGAGAAAGGGAGGGAGGGGTGGATAGATGTAGGAATGGAGGGACAGAGGGAGGGAAGAAAAGAGGGAGGGAGGAAGGGGAGCCAGAAACTAGCTATACCCTTCCAGAGCCTGTCCCCTCCTCCACCAGGGACCCACTTCCTCCAAAAAGGCTCACCTCCTAAGGATTCTACCACGTTCTACTAATACCCCTTAATGCAATCAGAGCCACATGATCGAATCGTCTTCCAAGGGCCGCACACCTCGGCACGCTGCCCCACTGTAGTCTATATCCTTAACGCCCGAGCTTTGGGAATTATTTCAGATCTAATCTTAACCACACCTTCGATGACAATGATAATATTTATGACGTTTTAGCACATCTACTATCCACCCTTTTGCCGAAAAGAATAAATGAGGAATTTGATCAGTTAATAGGGCGAAGAATTACAGGAAATCTTCTGAACTCGCTAGCCCAGTAATCACACACTTAGGCTGAACTTGAACAGGTTCAGCTGTTAGAATAAAGGCTCAAACCAGGAGGAGCTGGTAGCTCTGCTAACATGTGCTTAGCAGCATGGATCCCAGAAGCCTAGGGTCTGGACAGCGCCCCATCAGTAGGTGTCTGTCCACATTATCTGGATAAGGCTCAGGACTCTGACGGGTTAAATCTGCAAAAATTCTTTGTTGCATTTCCCTCTGATGTCCATGACTCATGTCTCCCGAAAATTGCCTTCAACCAACTTCAGAGCTGGGGCTTTGAGTTTTCCTGACTGATTTTTACTTCGTTTGAAAATGTCCTTCCACACAATAAGACCTACACAAGCCGGGCGGGGGTGGCGCATGCCTTTAATCCCAGCACTCGGGAGGCAGAGGCAGGCGGA
>NC_022020.1:40404020-40413212 GCF_000317375.1 Microtus ochrogaster | reverse complement strand
TGTGAGTTCGAGACCAGCCTGGTCTACAAGAGCTAGTTCCAGGACAGGCTCCAAAACCACAGAGAAACCCTGTCTCGAAAAGCCAAAAAAAAGAAAAAAAGACCTACACAAATAAGAAGTCCTGCAGGCAGGTGTTGCCTTGGCTCCACAGTTATAGAGCCTAGAGCTCATTCTCATATCTTTACAAATATCCAGGCCCTGTGGGCTTGTTATTGTTTGCCCAGGTCTATTAATAGACTTCCTCCCCAGTCACTGTAATGTATAGCACACCATGCCATGTTTTAATGAAAACACGAACAGACTCTATTTTGGAAATTTTTCTTTTCTTACAGACCTGACATTGCATGTTAGCTCAGAGGTAATAATAATTTATGCATGGGGGGTGTGTACAAGCTACTTGTTTTAGTTTCTCAAAGTGGGCGATGTCAGTCTAGAGAAAGGTCTGTTTGTGAGTCAAAATCCTTTGAAACACAGAACACATTCGATCTTGGAAAATGGCTCCAAAATCTGTTTGCTTTGCCGAGTCTAAACGGTCAGATGCAAGCTGAAAAGTGTTTCGAAGGGAACCCCACAGCTGTCTGTCATCCCAGGTTTGATGCGCACAGGCAGGGACCCACAACACCTGGGGCAGCTCTGAACATCACTGGCAGTCCGTGCAGGACATCCTAATTTCCAATGCATTAGTTAACTCCATTGCGATGTTGAAGGTGTGACTTCTACCCATTGCTAAAACTTCAAACACCACAAAAGGGTCTACAAATAAAAGCCAGTCTATCTTCTATACCAGCTGACTACCTATTCCTCCAATTCCCCTTCCTTGCTATGGCTGTATTCTTGCAATAATATCTCAGGCCTGTAACGAGCATGAGCATTGTATGATTGGTAGCCGACTCCACACACTTTCTCACTGCACACAGTATCACAGCGATGGCTCATACTCACGTCCACAGTTCTATGGGAGCTTTCGAGACTGCTTAGGATTCCGTAACAGACTTGGCAAACCCCTGTTTGAGTGCACAGGTTGTTTCAGCTTTCTGCTGCATAAACAATGCTTCAATGAAGCCCCTACTCCCAGGGAGGACTTGGGGAGCACCGGTTGAGGAAAAAAGAATCTGCTTCTCCCACAGCCAAAGGGAGCCTCTGGAGGGCTGAGCATGGTGGCTTGGCCACACTTTTGTTTGGAGTCTAAGTGGCTACCAAACCAACATGATTTTAAAACAATATAATTCACCGTTCCTCTTTAATCCCAGAAGCACGTAATCATTCTCACAGTAAGGAGGGTCCATTTGCAGATAGATTTTTACTGGAAAGGGGAACCTTGTCATATCCACATTTCTCTCATTTTCTTTTCTCTGAGCATCACACAGAAATCGGAATGTCTTTACCAGTTACCCAGGGCCATTTTTTTTATGTGCTATTAGGCATATTTCCAATCGGGGAAAAAATAGTGGGTTATTCTATCATTTTAAAAATTCAAATCTCAATGAAATATCCTTTCTTAAAACACTGAAACAGAATCTGGACAAGCCTCTAAATCTTGGATTCCTAAATACAGAAAATATAAGGCAGAGGGGAATAAATTAAGCTACGCCATGAAGAGTCAGCCAAATCAGAAGATGGGCGCTCTCCAAGACAAGCTGCTGGCATTTCCCAATAAATCACACTTGCACACCAAGGCTGCAGTCCCTGCTACGATAAGAGAGCCTTACAAGCAGTAACAGCCCAACACGAACTGAGTTTCGATTTCCGTAAACAAATACCGCCTCTCTGAAACACGCGGAGGATTTAAATATGGCCAGAGAGTGACCAATTGGTTTTGTCAAGTAAAATAATTGATCTGGCGGATATGGTTTGTGTTTAAGCCTTAGAGATGCAGTGTTTATCAGTGAATGATATGATTTATGTTTGGGATTTAGAATATTCTAAAAAGAAAAGACCATGCCTAGAAAATTATTGAAGCTAGGTGGCGGGGACATAGGGTTCAGTACACTGTTCTTTTCCTCGTGGGGTCTTGTGTTAATTCTCTAGGGCGGTTCTTGCAAAGGAGTGTAGGCTGTGTATATTAAATAAAAGACACTAACCTCGGCATCCTTGCACTGGAAGTCCAAGAGCACCATGCTGGCGTGGCAGGTTTCTCGCTGAGCTCCTCTGGTTTCAGGATGTCCAATCCTCTATCTCCACATCTTCCACTGAGAATGCCTGGACCCTAATCTCCTTTTATAAACAGACCAGTCACATGGATTAGAAGCCACCCCAACAACTTCATTTACCCTTAATTGCCTTCTTAAACCCCATGTCTAAATACACTCACCTTCTGAGGCTTGGAGAACCAAGACTTCAACACGAACTTTGCAGGGAGGGGCACAGTTCAGCCATGAGAGTACCCGTGAATGTTTCCATAGTGAAACAGTCACGACTAATAGAGGTTAGCTTGCGGAGGCAAGTGGCATATGGTCAGCTCATCTAATAACTCAGCAAGCAATGTCAGGTGGGCCGGAACGCCTACCCACTGTAGATTCTGCAAGCTACTGACCCCAACCGGAAAAGGTTGATTTATTCTTTTCAGTTATTTGATAAGTCCGACAACCTGAAACTCTAAGGACCCACTTCAGAAGGATTATACATTTTATGATGTGAAAAGATCACTCCAACCTTGGAAAATGTTTACATTCCAGGAACGGAGAGAGCTAAGCTGCTCCCTGGGAAAGGCGTGCGCAGGGGGATGGGCTCCTGATTATGGCAGATAGGAGTGGGCAGTTTAGCTCCTGTTTCCCTAAACGTGAATACATTTCTTTAGCCGCCCCACCTGATCTTGACTTTTCCCACCTGCTCTCCTCCACCCACCATCCATATGAATTTTATACTTAAAAAAAAAATGATGCTAGTTCCCAGGAGCCTGCGTTTAGGAGGTATAGAAACACAGGTTTTTTTTTGGGGATTCCCATAATTTCCTGACATTTGTTTGGGGAAAATTATTTTACCAATAGTTTATTAAGAGCCAATATCCAAGCCAGGCAGTGGTAGTGCACACCTTTAATCCCAGCACTTGGGAGGCAGAGGCGGGTGAATCTCTGTGAGTTCAAGGCCAGCCTGATCTATAAGAGCTAGTTCCAGGACAGGCTCCAAAGCTACAGAGAAACCCTGTCTTGAAAAACCAAAAAATAAAATAAATAAATAAATAAATCAGTCCAGCAGCTGGGAGGCAGAGCTCTATGAACACTAGGTTAGTAAGACTATGTAGTAAGAACCTGGCTCAAGTCACACCAACCAACCAACCAACCAACCAACCAACCAACCAAAGGTATGATTCAGTCCTCCCATGAGAGAAAACCATGAAATGTCTTCTTACATAAATATATTAAATTCTGACAAGAGTTGAGAAACATAAAATCAGAATGTAGAAATATTCAAAGATTTTACGACACATATACAATACAGAGTTAATTTCCTTAACACACAGCAAATGATTATGAACCCACAACAATAGTATTAATCTCATCGTCGATAAAGGAAGAGTGAGCGCAGGTGATCGACAGGCAGTGAAATGCTACCTGCCCACGAGAACAACGGCCGAGAGCTCGCAGCTCTGAGCGAGAGCAGCGCTTTCCACAGCTGCAAAGAGCAGCTGCCTCTCACTATCCAGCAAAAAATGAGGACGGTTTTGAAGAAAGAGGAGCTGTCTATGGGTGTGGGGACCCAGTCTGCAGTCCCAGCACTCAGGAGAAGATAGGAGACTGTCTTAAGTTCTATCTCAGCCTACACATATAGTGATACGCTGTCTGAACACAAAACAACAGCAACAAAACTGGAAGAGCTGTTGGTGACGGTTTAAGCGGGTATGCCCCTTCAGAGCACAACAGGACAGTAACCATGAAAGTCAGTAGTGCATATTCCGTTTCCTTCACTCTAGAGCGAAACCTGTAGGTGTGCAAAAGAATGAATACCTGGGCCAACTTCTGTAAGCATGTTGCAGAAACGTTATGCAAACGGTTTTGTTAGAATTTGGTTGGAGATAAATCATGCCATCTCTGTATAATAAAATACTATTGAGCTTTTTCAAAAATAAATATTTATTATGTATACAGTGTTCTGCCTGCATATATGCTTGGATTGCCAGAAGAGGACACCAGATTTCATTGTAGATGGTTGTGGTTTTTTAACTCAGGACTTCTGGAAAAGCAGTCAGTGCTCTTAGCCTCTGAGCCACCTCACCAGCCCTACTACTGAGTCTTTAATAAAAATGAAACACCTTTGTGTTCTCAGGTGTAAGTGGTATGGTAAGTAAGGGGGAAAGTTAAGATTTCTTGTGTCACGAAAACCCCCATGTGCAGAAAAGCGTTTGTGTTTGTCAGTCCCATGGGGAAGGATGTGGGCCAGGCTGCTGGCACTGGGTGTCTAGAGATGACACTGGCGGGGGAAAGTCAGCCGGGCACAAGTGTTGGCTCTGGGTTACTCTCTACCCTGATACACGCAGACAAGCACACACGACTTTTGCAGTCTAAAATCTCAAAGGGAGCAGTGTGAAAATTTTGTAAGATCATGGGAAATGTTCGAAGTGCTAATAGGAGACAAGATTGAATTTGACAAGTACTAAAAATTCATACAACAAAGAAGAGAGCGCCCAGATTATGACAGCTTGTGACATGGTGATGCCCTCCCAGGAACTGTTCTCTCTCTTTCTATCATGTCAAGTTTCTGCAACATGCTTACATGGTGTCTTACCGTTTT
Organism: Microtus ochrogaster; assembly: GCF_000317375.1. Lineage (NCBI taxonomy): Eukaryota > Metazoa > Chordata > Mammalia > Rodentia > Cricetidae > Microtus > Microtus ochrogaster. The sequence goes on along the minus strand of NC_022020.1, from coordinate 40,408,484 downwards.
AATACAGTTAGAGTTGGACACAGTGGTATCTGATTGTAATCCTTGCACTTAGCTGGCTGAAGCAGAAGGGGCAGTCACAAGTTCCCAGGCAGCCTGACTATACAGCAAGAACCTATTATATGAAAACAAGGGGCCTGAGAGACGGCTCAGAGGTTATGAGCACTGGCTGCTCTTCCAGAGGTCCTAAGTTCAATTCCCAGCAACTACATGGTGGCTTACAACCATCTGTAATGAAATCTGGTGCCCTTTTCTGATCTGCCAGAACACTGTATACATAATAAATAAATCTTTAAAAACAGAAAGAAAAAACAAATTCAAAGCAAAATGAAAGAGTCATATAAACCTTCTTAGCTGATTTTACCAAAAATTTAAAAAAATCCAACTGTTCAATCTTGCAATAGGTCATTGAGAAAACTGGATTGAGATGAATTTCAGAACTAACCCAAAGCCCTCTGCCCTGGATCTATGATGATCTCAAAGCCAGAGGAAATTTTCAAAGGCTGATATCCTGATGGGGCAGCTCAGAACCATCCCAACAGGGCACCCCGAGAGTCAGCTTTTTCCTATGACAAGTCTGAAAAACCACCCGATTTCTCCTTAGCTAAATTCTCTGATGCACTTGATTTTTCAGGGGATTCCCAGAAGGCCTCACCCCTTGACCTGTCAGGACCACATCAGGTCTTGACATGTGCTATTTGAAGTGTTCTGCTTTAACCATCTACTCTCCCTTGAAAGAGAAAAAGGGGGAGCTGTCTAAGCACCTGGAAATTCTTGAGGTTGAGATAAAAGGCCTGGTAGAGAGTGAGTCAGAAGGGCATGGGGAAAAACGGGGGCAGGGCTAGAGACCCAAAGCCTCAGGCGAGAAAGAAGTGGGGATTTTGCTCTCAGGACAGTGGAACAACGTTCCCTTTACTGATTTTTTTTTTTTTTTATACTCCAGGCTTGATGGAGGTCTTTCACTTCTCTGAAGGGTTTGACACTTTCCTTGCCCATGGTCACCCAAACTGTTTGCTCTGCTTAGAAAACTCAGTTTTTTCTCCTATCACCTGGCTGGTGCTAATGCATCCTTCATTTCTCAGCTGAAATGCCACTTGAAATGACAGTGGCTGTGCTTAACTGTAGCCAGGGTCACGTCCTATCAAATACTCTTAAACCTCCTTCTACTTTTCCTTGGTGGCACTTACCGTGGCAGACATAAGTTGATAGCATGTTTGCAACTACTAGATATTTTCAAAGTATACTTAAGTTAAAGAATAAGTGTAAAAATTAAAATGAAACAAGCTTAGCGTTTCAGTGATAAAAGTTGACAAAGGCCATAGCAACTTTAAAGTTGAAAGAGACAGCATCCACGTAAGCCAAGCCACTTGATTTACGGATGAGGGATGGCACCAGGGCAGACGTCACATGTCCCGCTTCACGGCACTACACCCAAAGGACCTGCTCTGGACCTGGAGATGGACCCATGCTTCTTTCTATTTGAACTCTAAGACTTGAACAGAGTCCTGAGGGAAAGGAATTCCTTGAGAGGAACTTTTTCTGGCTGCTAATCACTGACTAGGAAAGAAAAAATAACGTGGGCAGCATTCGTATTTCACCGACGGATTTAGTTACAGAGATTAAAGTGTCAGTTTGGTATGGGTCCAGCGCGGCTCCGGCTTGACAGTAGTTTTAGAGTACAGGCAAAGACATCCAGAGCCGGCTCTCTTGACATGTCGGGTAGCAGTCCCTTGGGCCTCTCTCTCAGACCTTCGGTTCAGTTTTTCACAGTGGGGTCTGTGGCTCCAGGGAGGCCCAGAACTAGAAAGAATAACAGGGATAAGCAGTTCAGGCTTGAGACCTGCTGGCACCAAAGTGTGGGAAAAGTTCTCCCAGGGCCTGCCCACAGTCAGCCTAGTCCAGACTAAGGTTATTAATCTTTCACATCCCCAAACACTCAAGTCACACAGATTTGAAAAGGGAAAACAAAGTGAGATGGCAGGAGGCGATGTGGTAGAGTAGAAGGAACAGCAAGGGCTGGACCAGGGAGACGGGCCACACGTGTGTCAACTGAAGCTGGGAAGGTCATGCCAGGTGATGTCCAGCTGCCTACCAACGGCCTGAGAAGGTAGAGTCTTGCGGTCAGTTGGCAGCTCTGACAGATCTGAACTCATCTGGACAGTGAGGGTGATGCTTATGGTCCCAAGATTCCGAGTCTTGACTTCCCTGGGTCTTGGTTGTATGCTCTTGCTCTTGGTTTTCCCATCTGTGAAATGAGCCACACAGGACTGCACTGTAGAGAACATGCCTCTACAAGAGAAGATGTCTGAAGCTGAGCAGATGGGGATAAATCACTCACAGCACAAGCATGAGGACTAGAGTTACAATTTCCAGCAGTCACCGAAAAGTGTGGTGCCAGCCTCAAGAGGAGGTGGGGCTGGGGAAAGCTGGCTAGACTAACCAAGTCAGAGAGCTCTGCGTTCACCAAGAGACCCTGCCTCAGTAAGTAAAGTGAAATGGAAGAAGACACCTGGCATCAACTTATGACCACATGCACCTGCACACACGTGCATGAACATGTATACACACACCCCATACACATACACACACCATATATATACACAGATACACATATACCACACACACATACACATGCCATACACATCATACATACACATACACACACCACACACACATACACATTTACCCATACACACATACATATGTGTCATACACACATATACATGCATACATGCCACACACACCATACAGATACACACACCATACATATACATACACACACATACATATGCGCCATCCATTCTCTCTCGCGCGCTCTCTGAGTTTTAACAACCCTGTAGATATAAATGGGGTTACATTCATGACAATAATTCAAATCTCACTGGCACTTGTGTGGGAGCCCACGTGTGACTCCAGTTTGCATCTGGAGTCATTTCTGACTTAGAGAAGTCATTTGAGTTCAAGCTGGCCTGCCTCATCTCTTCCAGGACAACAAAGACGGTCAGTAGACGAAAACGGACAGTAATGACAGACAAACAGGTACCGGTACCACTTAAGCTTGTCAAAGACATGATCACATAAAACAGCAACATAGTAACAGTCAAAACACAGACCAAGACAAAGCCCGCTCATTCATTCACACACACCTTTTTAAATCTCTAGGTTCATACTCCCTTCTGCAGGGAACCAGGGGCATATTTTCTTTACACATTTCAAAAACTGAAGCAATTGTTGTTCTTCCTTAGTACCCCTAACCTTTAAAATGTCTATAAGTAAATATACAAACAGCTGTTTGCTGCTTTCTTGGCTCATATTTACTTTTTTTACACTTATGTACAAGTTACTTCTTATTTTATAATTATACTCGAGTTACTTCTTGTTTTTCATTCTGTGCAGCTAACCCTCTTTTTTGTATTTACACTGCACAACTGCTAATACTCCCAGGATATACTTACCGCACCGCACCTCTGAGCACCCTTGGAATCTGCTGTGTTCCTACGAAGACACCCCTCCCAGAAGGCCCCACATTGGCGCCACCTTGTAGGAGGCCTACAAGGTCAATTAGGGTTCCTGGATAGAGGATCCTTGAGGCCAAAGAAAAGTCAGAAAAAAACAAAAGACAGGACAGAATCGGGAGGTCTCTCTGGTCATGCTGAAGCAGCCAAACAGCCCAGAATTTATTTCAGAACTTGCTTATATGCAAAAACAGAACAAAGCACAGCACAGACAGACAGTCAGTGTCTAACCACAAGACCATCCCTGTCCTTGACTGAGCAGCCTCCTCTCCAGCAGGTGCTTGCTGCTCGGAAGCAGCCTTACTTTCTATCTTGATGTTCTTGGGCGTTGTCGTCAGCAGTTTACTGTCTCCTAGATAGAGTGCTCTTTTCTCATGGGCTAAATCAGAAGTCTCTCATAGGCCTCACAGTCTAAAACAACTGCAGAGCAGGCAAGCTTGAACTCAAATGACTTCAAGTCAGAAATGACTAGAGAGCTGGGCAGTGGTGGCGCATGCCTTTAATCCCAGCACCTGGGAGACAGAAGCAGGTGGATCCCTGTGAGTTTGAGACCAGCCTAGTCTACCAGAGCTAGTTCCAGGGCAGGCCCCAAAGCTACAGAGAAACCCTGTCTCAAAAAAAAAAAATGACTCCAGATGGAAACTGAGTCACACGTGGGCTCCCACACACTTGTCTTTACAGTCTCCACAGAGAATTTCCTGACTGTTGGGAAACAATGACTCAGGAGAAAGCAGAGATGTACATAAAAGAGAAATTATATTTTCTTGCCTCTAAACTATTTTTTTCTCAGTTAATTTCTAGCATGGCGATCTTCTTATATGCCTGTCAGAATGTACACTTAGCTTCTTGGTTCTTACTAAATGGCATGGAATCTTCTAGAAATCTCACAGGCATGCCCCAAACTGTTCTCACATGGGTCCTCCATCCCTGAGAACAAATGGGCCATGTTGAA
>NC_022020.1:40395022-40403910 GCF_000317375.1 Microtus ochrogaster | reverse complement strand
TAAATGGCATGGAATCTTCTAGAAATCTCACAGGCATGCCCCAAACTGTTCTCACATGGGTCCTCCATCCCTGAGAACAAATGGGCCATGTTGAATTTAAAAATCTCCCGAGTAACAGAAAACACTCTGTGACCTGCTTCTTCCAATGTGCTTGGCTTCTGAAATACTTCAGATGACAAAGTACCAATGAGCAGATGGATAAGGGAGTTGAGAGGATCGTCCACTCCTCATCTGAAGCATCCTATTAGATTTCTGCTTCAAACCAAGGAAACTCAGAGACCAGCTGGGCTCTTTGTTTCAAAAAAGACCCCTCCTAGCCTTCTGACCTGCCAGCACCTACCCTTCTCCTCTTATCCCTCGGAGAGACCTGTTTTCGTGCGTTAATGAAATCACTAATGTCTACCTATATTCGCCCTAACACTGCTGCTCCTAAAATGACATTTATATTATGCTCTTCCCCCTGTATCTTACATGTGGGAGTTTTTTTAACGTGACACTAAAAAATACTGGATAGCAATCTTTATTAGCCCCATGGTACCCCGGGCCATCAATACTCTTCTCGGCCTGATGAGGTCATGCAGTAGCTCTTAATCAGAGTGAAAGAAAGCAAGAAATGCCTTTATTAAAAAATCAATTAAAAACCAGTTGCCCCGGGTTAAAAAAAATAAAAATAAAAATCATCCCCGAGGCCGAGAAGAAGACTAATCAGAAAGAAAGCAGCAGCAGTTACTTCAGAGGAAAGGCCAGAGACCACTGGGCACCTCCATGGGTTCTGAGGTCAAACCCTGCCTTCCAACACAGCAGTCCTGCCTCACACCTGCACAGGCAATGACAGGTAAGACTTCATGGCTATAGGTTGGCTTTGGCTGTTCTAGAACTTCATACACACAGTTTAACACCTGGATTGTCTTGATTCTTTTTCATGATGTCAGATCTACGAGTGTTATGACATCAATGGAAATGCTCCAGTTGGCTCAGTGCTACGTCACAGAGAACTAATGCCTGTTGCAGACAGTGTTGCTATCATTACTGTATCCCCCAAAGGCTTTTTTTTATGCTGCTTATTTTTTTTTGATAGTTAAAAAGTAATGGAAACAAGTATGATAGCCATATAGTCTGGAAAAGAAAATCCTTCTTCACGACTAATTAAAAGGTCAAAAGTCTCTGCGGTTTCACAGGTCCCAGAGCTATCAGACACAAGAATAGCAAAGAGCTTGATTTCAAAATGGCTGCTGCATGGACACCAATTGCCAGAGCGCTGAGACTTGGGGATGGCAATTTTATCATGGTTTCCTTGGCAGCTGGATCATAACTATTATATGCTTCCTACATACTTCTTCAGGAATCTCACTGAGTCACAAAACAAGATTCCTTCATAGTTTCGGGGGGGGGCATTGATGAGTGCACACCCCCCTTATATGTCAACTTGTTAGACAGCTGTGTTCCCTTTCATGCCTCCCCTGCTCATACTGACAGCATGCAGAATGCAGTCATTCAGAAAAACAGGCAGACTGTGACGTCTGTTCAAATATTGTGCATGTTCAGTTTTGGTTCATCTGGGGTTCTCTTTTTTTGCACATGTATACATACATTGTGCTTGCATGTATGCATGTTCACATGTGTGTGTGTGCATGTGGAGGGGACAGGTTGACAATGGGTGTCTTCTTCACTCTCCCATAAAACAGGGCCTCTTATTTTTGTAGACGTGGCTAGTCTATCTAGTCAGCTTGCCCCAGGGAGCTAATCTCTGTCTCCCAAGTGCTGGGATTATAGGCCGTTAGCCATGCCCACTCAATTGGGGTTCTTCATATGGGAATTACATAGCGGAGAAACTAGTGCTAGATTTATTTTATTTTATTATTTATGCATTTATTTTTGTCAAGAAGGCTCCAACCTACCATCCCTCCAGAGCAGACTTCAAGTCTTTCCAGGAAAATTAAATTTGGGCCTAAAAACAATATTGCCTTAAACTGTATTTAGTAAGGTAAATTCCCGTGGTAGGAACCCAATGTTAGATATTTGTCTTTGCTTGGAAAAAATAACATTCACATTCAATAGTTTGTTTTTGGAAGAAAACAAAGATAGCAGGAAGCAAACAGGACACGCAGAAGTGCAGGCGAGAGAAACTCCTTAGTACTCCTTAGCACTGTGCTCGTGGCGGCGAAGAAAGCAACTCATGGGAAAGGCGTGATATTTCACTCCGTGATGACCAAGGTGTCAAATGGACAAGAGCGAGAAGGAGGAGTTAGACCCCCTCCTGTGAGCCCTTGGACCGACCACTCTGAAGCCCGGCAGCCCTGTTCACTTATGGCGCTGCTGGAAGCATCATGATGTTTGCTTTTGTTAACTAATTCTGGGCATTCCTAGTCTTTCGTTTGTTCAGGAAATTCAGCACCAGCCTCGCAAAGGATGCTGTGCGGATTTCCAGCTTGTTCTAGTCCTGTCCTTTTATCTTTTTTCAAACTTTTTATTTGATTTTATTCATTATTATTGTGTTTGTAGGGGGGGGGCGGGCACTTGCAGGGCAGTGGAGGTCAGAGGACAGTCCTGACAAATGTGAACTCCCCTTTCACCCTAGGCCCAGGAACAAACTCAGGTTACCAAGCTAATGCAACAGAAGCCTTTATCTGTTGAGCCATCTTGCCAGCTCAACTCTTTCTGGCACTTAAAAAATTATTATTATTATTAAATTTTTTGTGTGTAGGTTTATTGACTTTATTTAATGTGTATGAGTACTATGTTTGTGTACCTTATACATGCCTGTGCCCTCAGGGATCAGAAGAGGGAATTAGATCTCCTAGAATTGGGGTTACAAATGGTTGTGAACCTCCATCTGGGGGCTGATACTTGAACCTGGGTTCTCTGAAAGAGCAGTTAGTGCTCTTAACCACTGAGCCATCTCTCCAGCCCTCATTATTTTTATCTTTGTGTGTGTGTGCGTGTGCATATGCATGTGCACACACAGTTGTAGGTTGTCTGTGGAGGTCAGAAGGGGGCACTGGAGCCCCTGGAGTTGGGTTAAGAGTAGTTGCTTGGTGTGGGTGTTGGGAACTAAACTCATGTCCTCTACAAGATCAGTAAGTGCCCTGAACTGATGGGCCATTTCTACAGCCTCTCTGGCATAATCTTAAAACAAAACAGAATCTTCCTTTCATGTGGTATAGTACTCATGCTAATTCCTGAAGATTTTGTTTTGGTTACCTGAATGAGACTATTACTTCTTTCAAACAAATGAACGCTACCTTTGACTTGTGTCTAGTTCCTACATGGCTGATGTAGGCATGCATTTTATTATGCATAGTCTCCCTGCAGACCCAGACTTCCTGGTTTCATTGTCAGGGTTGGCACAAGATCCAGGAGCTACTCAAAACAATCGTGAAGGGATAGATGAACAAGAACAGAGTGGGTTTTTTTTTTTCTAATTTACTTTGTAAAAATATTTCTGAAATAAACACTTAGTAGAAAGTACTTCAATCAGGCATCATTTGGAAAGTAGATTTGAATGACTTCTCCAGGAGTCCTTTGGAAATCCTAATTAGGTCTGGGGTGATTCTCTGGAATGCAGGTGTTTAATAAGATCCCAAGTGATGGTCCAGCAAACTCTGCTATAAATAGTCATAGGAAAAAAATTGGAAAATAAGAAACAATATTTCATCTGGAGAGACTTTTTGTAGGTACAATAAGCCTTGGCGTCTAACATACATTTTAAAAAAATAAGTTAGTTATGGCCACTGAAAAGACATTGTATTTGAATCTGGTCCCCTCTCTTTAGGAGCACTGTGTCCACCAAGTGAATTTTTGCTGTTATTATTATCATTTTTTAACGTTGCAGGGGGAGCAGAGTTGCCTGACACACACCTTCTGAAGTTGCCGGACTAGAGCAGCCCAATTGCTCTCGCCTCCGTTTCTGTTCTCAATTCTTGATGTAAATGAAGGGTGTTCAGAGGCCATCGGTGGAGGAAATTTACTGCTTATTTACTTTCACAGATCCTGTGGGCCCTGGGAAAGCTTCTCAAATGAGCATCAGATACAGGAACAAAACTGGAAAATTGAAAGGGAAATGCCATCGGTCAAAGAAAGACATAAATGGTCATCTGTTCTGAAAATGGTGGCCCAGTACACTTGGGCATAAGCCTAGGCTGGTGCTGATAAACCCATATTTTAAGGAAAAGCCCCAGACATGCCCCAATTATTGTATAGACGTCCATCTTAGAGCAGGACAAATGGTTGGCCGCTCTAATTGGCTCCTTGCACAAATTCAAATAGGCCAGAAACAGGACGACATTGTTATAGCAACACGTACTGGAAGCTTCTTGATAAAACATTTCCTAACTGAGATCCTCAAACATAACGTGGCCCCTCGTAGAAAAAGTCACAAAGTGGCATCTGTTAGCTTACACAGCCACAGTGATATGCAATGATGCCTCTTATGGTGAATGGCTGCCCATGTGAATCAAGCACCCCTTTCTCCTTCCCAGCCCCCAATGCAACAGGCTTTCATGTGAAATTGCTTATTTGCATCGTAGCCTAGTTGAATATGTTGTGTTTGTGTGTTCTATTAGCATCACCTCTGCCAGATATTAGGAGGAGAGAGTGAAATGAACTACAGCACCTGACCATGAAGGGTTTAGAATCAAACAGAAGGGTTGCTTAAAATAAATCACATAGCAAGGGTAGAATGCACTAAGTCCTCAATCGTGGGAAAGACAGAGTTTCTCAAACTTTAATGCACCTGAGAATCTGGGGATCTTGTTACACAGCAGCTTCCGATTTGGTAGGTCTAAGACAGAGCTTGATGTTTTCCATTTCTCATCAGCTCCCAAGTCATGCCCATCCGAGGGTCACCTTTTTGAGTAGCGAACATTAGCTATCCACATGCAGTCTGTGGGATACACTTTGGAATTCAGGAAAGCGTGGATACATCTGTGGGGTGTCAGACGTGTAGATGACATTTAAAACTACAAGACTGAAGTCACCAAGAGAGAACCGAGGAGTGGGGAAACCAAAGAGGCGAATGCCAGGCCTGCAGCTCATGCAAGCCAATTTGACTTACATGCTCCCTTTGAAAGCAGAGACAATCAGGAACACAAGCTTGCAGTGGTATTACAAAGATGCTCACATACGGCTTCACAGAATTCAGACCTGAGAAAATAATTCTTGCTCTTGATGGTCTTGGGGGAATCTAGTTCACACAGTGTATGGCAAAAAAATGACATCGGTCCTATGAAGTCATGTAACCTGGCACTTACACAAATTCAGTCACGAAAAAAGTGCTGGGCTAACATGCTACTCGGGGGTTCTGATAATTCCACCAAACCTTTAAGAAAGCAACTCAAAGCAACTTTCTCAATACTGCACATTATTCCTGTAACACAGCGCAGGCTATACATACAACACATCTCTGTTTGATAATTGCTTTATTTCGGATTAAGACTGGCAATTTTCTTGTCAGAGACAGGCATGAAGTAGAAAGGGTGTGTGGACATGCACACAGCATGGACTATTTTTCTAACTTGTCAGCCCAGTTATGCTTGCTTTTTCTTACACTTGCAGGGCAGATTTGGTATTGGTACTGAAGTCTTCTCTTGTGGTCTTTTTTTTTTTTTCTTTTTTTTTTTTTTTTTTTTTTTTTTTTTTTTTTTTTTTTTTTTTTTTTTTTTTGGTTAAAAAGCCTCTAGGGGTTCGAACATGATTAACCCTGTGAAGTGTAGACTTGTAATTCCCTTCTAAACTGAACTGCCTATTGGAAGAGTTCTTGGGGAAAGTGGCGGAGGAAGTGGGGAAAGCTGGTAATGGACGGGCAGGATTTCTAAACCATTTATCCCAGTCATTAACACAGAAGTGCAAATCCTCAGGATTGCACAGGCTCTCTGTAAGCAGCTAGTCACCATGTGCTAATGCGTCTTTTAAATGTTAGCATATGTGTACTGAGCCAACCTTCCCGAGGGCACCCAGGGTGCAATCCATTTCCCGACAGGGCATGGTTACTGCTACTGACTCCATTCTCTGGAGAGCACACTCACCACCCATCCACGGCCTCTTTTCCACCTTCTTTATTTAGTTACTTATTTTTAAATCTTTGCTGCCTTACGCTGCACCAGGAGACATATAAAAACTTTACACATAAAATCAATCCAACCAGATGCATGTGCACAGATGTGTCTATATACCCACATGTATGTCACACACACAGAGAAAGAATTGCAACAATTGCAAAATCAATGATGTACTGATATTTGTCAACAGCAGTGACTGCCCTGGTGTTTATCATAGTCTTGGTTTTCCATGCCTTTTAATTTATTTTTGCAATAATTTTGGATTCAAATCCGGGGTCTTGTGAGTGGGAGGCAAGTGCTCTATCATGGAGCCAGATACTTAGCTTCTGTCTTTTTTATATTTTACCTTTTTGTACAAAGTGGTAAGAGATTTAAAGTTCTGCTAAGGACTCAAGGATTCTTGAGGGGCCCGCAACAATCTTCTGAAACTGACCTATATTTTGGTAGTGTTTTTCCATAAGTGGCTTTAAGGTGTTTGATCCAGAACGAACTGCAGCTCACTTGGGGATGTTAGAATCTCACGTTGCAATTTCTGTCAGCATCCCTGGGAAGAGTGCATGCAAAAAAACAAACAAGCAAAAAATTCAATAACACGGAACTGATTTCATCCCAAGGTGGGCCTCAGCGCTTCCTTTCTGGTTTCCATTTTGTGTCACACAGAAAGCTGAACTGACACGGGGGTGAGGGCATTTCTTTCTTTCTTCTGTTCCCTTTAATTCCTTCTAGCACAGACAGAAAGAAGTCTTAAGTGTGCTTTCAACACCCTCTTCTCAAATACTGCGTTTCAAGTTTTGGTTCAAACTTGGGCGTCATGTACCGGTTATCAACACCTGACAGAAAGGAGCATACATAATGAGTGGATTTACCCAAATGCCTGCCTGACAAGTCTGCCTATATCTCTGCGTGTGAAAGCACAGTCCGGATCATTTCTGTCGACTCTTTATGCATATCATGCTGTAACTGACCTTGGTGTGGTAGTAATAATTGGCCTTTCTGAGAAAATCGGCTCTGTCTGCGGACATCGGAAGGAAGAAAATTGAAAGGAGAAGTGAAGCAACCACCTCCACCCCATGCCCGTTTTGAGCTCTCTGCCTGCAGGACACATTCGTATTTGGGAAATACCTGCAAAGTACACACGCTTGATCTGTGGGGGTCAGCTTCGTTTTCTTTATTTGTTTTAAAGAAAAGACGATCAATAGACTACATTAGAGAAACAAACCAAAAAACTCCCAGAAATTTAAAAGGCAGTAGAAATGGCAGACCGATAGATAGACATATATCTTTGAATGGGCCCTTCATCATTGTAGCAAGTTATCACCATATTTAGAGTTATTACTATATCTGCACATAATAGTTCTGATTTTTTGTAATGATTTTATAGTAGTAAATGAACAGAAATTATTAAATGAGTGATAAGCCTAACCAGGCATAAAAATTAATTGTGCAGCGTGGAATGCCAGCAAGTGAGAGCTTTGCAGGCCATCTTTGAATTTAATCCTCCCAGCTTTACCCGACTGTCACCCTTTACTGAAAGAACTGTATTTATATGTGTTTTTCAGATAAAGCAAGGAGCTGTTTAACATATTTGAGAAGCTAGCAGCCAAAATAATCAGCTGCTAATCTACATGTCCATTATAACACTTTGGACATTTTAAAATAGACACACATGGCCTATTCGAATATACAAGCAAGTCCACCCCTACAAAGAAAAGACAAACATTGCTGTGCAAATGAATAGTGTTTTAGCGAACCAGCACTCAGACGTGAGAGCTGATGTTTTATGACTTGACTCTTAGCCTCCATAAAACACGCTCACGAGGCAGCATTTTCTTTGGGGATAAGTCATAACTTTGCCACGGAGGGCTATTAGGGGACCATTTGCTGACACAAGCCTGAACCTACAATTCCCACAGAGAAATGTTATTTCAAAAGGAAGGCTGACATAGGGGATTTTGGGGAAAATCCCCCCAGGGGATCTGACCAGGGTAACGCAGTTTCCCACATTTGAACAAGGACTGTCTTGGGGAAACGGCACGTGTGGTTCCCAGTTGCACTGAGGCAGGAGCGTACCACTTCCCTCTTCAACGCAGCTATGGGTTTGCATTTAGGGACAACCAGTTGGGTATGCCGGTTGTTCTTGGGAACTCTTACCTTGCACAAGAGTATGCTTCCCAGTCCTAGTGTGGGGGTGGACTCCAGAAGCCCCCAGATAATACAGGCTATTGTCAGACCCTATCGCTGAAGACACCCTATGATTCGACCATAGGGCATAGTATGATTATTGGACATAGATTAAGCTGGAACAGCTGGAAGCGTCCTTTCGGTCGGCTAGCCTTCATAGTTCTAGAAGGTGCTATATAGACTGCTGGGGGTGGAGGGGTCATCGACAGTCTTACTCGGCTGTGGGACTAACATGTCACACAGCTGACCTCCCAGACAAGATGTGCCCACCCTGATGCAGTAGTGGCAGGGTTGTCATTTGGACAGTCACTTGTTTCCTGGTTGGATGCGAGTCCCTCGGCACAGGAGAAAATGTGTGCCTGGTACTGTAAACCTGGCTGAAATCCCATGGCTGGAGGGGGCACAGGCCCTAGAAGGAAAGCTACTACTGTTGTTTTAATAAGTGGACCTGGTATAAAAGTACCTTTCTAAATGTTTACGCTTATGCTGATAGATCAGTGTTGCTGTCGGCTTTGCTCCCAGAGGATTCTTTTTGGAGTGGGTGGCAGTTACCGCTGAGATTTATAATTGACCAAAGAACTGAAAACAAGTGACTGTTCTACCCTAGAAGGAGCATCTCTCTCTCTCTCTCTCTCTCTCTCTCTCTCTCTC
>NC_022020.1:40382535-40394922 GCF_000317375.1 Microtus ochrogaster | reverse complement strand
GCTCCAGCATTGCAGGGAGGGCATTGAAGAAGAGGCATTGAAGAAGAGGAAAGGGTGGAGTGTTGTAAACACCGCCTTCTGGGCATGCCATGGCAATTTCACTTAGGAAGTAGTTGCAGATGCCATTATCGGCCTAAGACCTGTAGTGCCAGAGCTCATCAACATTGTGCTCTGGAGTGAGGACAGGCTCACAGAACCCTATTTTTCTCTGAGGGTCTATAAATCATTAATGGTTGCTGGGGAAGGAGGAAATGTTTTCTTCAGTGTTGTAGCCATTGGTTAAGTGCCCGCGCTCCTATAAATAACCCTCACCCACGTTCCTGTCAGCAGCCCTGATGAAATTCATTATAACACAGAGAGAGATAGAGAGAGAGAGAGACAGACAGACAGACAGGCAGACAGACAGACAGGCAGACAGACAGACAGACAGACAGACAAGAGTATCAAAAGAGGATAATGGGCATGGCTGATCAAAATAAGGCAAATCCTCGTATTTGGTCCATGGTTGGCTCCGAGTCCCACTTTTGATGATGTACATTCTCACCTCCTCCAATGTCTTCCCATGTGTATTCGGGGGAAGTTGTGGGAGACTCAGCTAGTCAAAAGCTGCTCTCTGTGAGAAGCCAAGTCCCGTATTGTCTTGCTAATCTAACACAACACAGATCCTGAATTGTTGACTGGCATGCGCACTGAATTTATTTTTAAAACTCTTCATCTGGAGGATGGTTTTCTTTCTTTAGGGACTTTTCTGTTTAAGCAAAACAACACTCTCTCTGCTCACGCATTAGGCTGTGGACTAAAATAAAACTTTATGTTTTTTCTTTTCCCTCTTTTTGGCAGGCAGGAAATTACTTTCATGTAGTCATTTGTAGGACCTTAGGGTAAAATTATATTTCATAGTTCCCCTGTTCCCAGGCTATGGAGAGAGAGGGAGAGAGAGAGAGAAAGAGAGAGGGGGGAATATTTTATGTATATTTGTTTTATAAATTTGCTCGATACTATTGGGAATAATTACGTTGTATCCCTGAAGGTTAGTAATTCCTTAAGAATGAGCTTTCTGTTGTAATTAGTAATTTAGATGCGGTTAGGAAAAATTGAAATGAACGGGTAATTTCTGATACTACCATTATTTATTAAGCTAGTTCTTTGAAACACACGGCAGAGATCATAGCGACTGCTAAAACAGAGTTCTCATTCTTTTCTTTCTGAGGGCAGACAATGCAGAAGTACACAGTAAAATGGTGACATTCAGCATTTGGGAAGAAAAACCCCATTATAAGACACCAGTCTGTGCAGGCGAGGAAAGGTAGACCCAATGGCTGCTGGGAAGGGCTCTCAATGAGTTCATCTTTCCTAGTTTGCTACTGGTCAGTGTCAGACATTAGGCTCAGGACATCAGTAGCGCAAACAGGAAGTAATGAGCAAAGGGAGGAAAAAAAAGAAATAAAATACAGATATTCATCTAAGAAGTCCTACTACCTTCGATAGAAATCAAAGCACAGTCGGGGTTGAGGGTAAAGGGTGGAGGGGATCGGGAGTAGGGGATGGGGGGAGGGCTTCACCAAGCAGGAAAAAGCTAGATTGAGTGTTGCTGGTTTCCACCACAGTAATTAAGGTTACATCTTCAGGGAGGGGGATGGTAAGGAGAGAAAACAGAAACGGGCAGGCAGGCAGTGTAGGGCCTCTATGTGTGTCCCCAGACAAATCCTGGAAATATCCTTGGCTCTGTCCTGGCCAGAGACCAGGAATGCCAGAAGAGAGTTCTGATTTCTTACACCCCTTCTCCTAATGAACACGCCTACCTGGAGGCTGCCCAAGAGAGTAGGTTACAGCCCCAGCACAGACATTAATTCCTCTGGTCAATAGCTGTGGAACTGGATTTCTGGATTTTCATGGTAGGAGCAGGTTGTATTTATTCCCTAATTTTCAGCACATCTCCCAAATGATCAAATTATTTCAGGGTCTCAATTCTTGAGGGAACAACATTACAGTGGCCTTGGAGACCACTGGGGATATTAGGGGTTTGTTGAAGACCATGAAGGGAAAGTTATTTCCTTCTAGTCAAAAGAATGGAATAAACCTTTGTCCCTGGCTGGAAACTTGACATTGTAATCTGCTCCAAAGATCAGAACATTATATAACTATCGTCTCCTCCTTTAAGAATTAATCCTAGTGGGCCTGTCAATCACCTAGCCAAGAGACCACTCCTAGGGATGGAAGACTCACCTAGAGCCATGTTAAGGTGAGGTAAAGAGTACTTATACTCTTGTTGAGATAATGTTCTTTTGCTCCCCAGACAGTTACTCAGAAAAGCATAACTTTTCCTCTTTCTTTCCTTCTTTTTTTCTCCCAAAGCTTTCCCAGATTTCTTTCCCTCTGAAGCTCCCTCCCCACTTCTGCCACACCTCTGCTAGCCGGCGCTTTCGTCAGGAAAGCCATGGATTTTCTCACCTCTTTCCTATCTTATCCTTCCTGGCACCTACCAGCATTGACAGCTTGCCTGGCCTGCTTCCCCCTCAAACTTTAATAAAATCACCTTCTAGCTTCCTTCTGAGTCGCTTAAAGGGTTCTTTCACTACTAAGACTAAGAACCCAAGAGGGAACCCCAATTTTCCTGGTAACAATACTAAGCCATTAGTCTTCATCTAGATGATACAGTTATGAACTGATTTTCATTAAACGCAACTTCCAGAGAAGGGCTGAAGACTTTTCTGTGACCTTCCATGCACAGTGTCCAAGGACAGCTGACTTATGACCTTAGTGATGGTTTGTGTTGTAGAGCTGTTATATCAGGTTATTTGGCAATTATGCTCTCTATTTTAAATTATAACTATGTCATGAGAAGTTCAGGCTGTAGCTCCAGTGATCTTGAGATTCCCTGTTTGATGGAGGAGGGTCATCTTTCTATCTGTTGTTTCATTGGCTAAGTAATAAAGAAACTGCTTGGCTTCTGGTAGGACAGAAAATTAGGTAGGTGGAGTAGACAGACAGAATGCTGGGAGAAAGAAGCCGAGTCAGGCAGTCGCCATGATTCTCCCACTCCAGATAGACGCAGGTTAAAATCTTTCCTGGTAAGCCAGCTCGTGGTGCTACACACAATATTAGAAATGGGTTAGATCAATATGTAAGAGCTAGCCAATAAGAGGTTAAAACTAATGGGCCAAGCAGTGTTTAAAAGAATACAGTTTCCATGTAATTATTTCGGGTAAAGCTAGCCGGGTGGCGGGAAGCAGCCTGCCACTCCCTCAATACTACACCTGTTGACTTTTCAAGTTAGAAGAATATGGTTTCCCCAAAATAAATCAAAGTAATCCAATTATTGTGAAATTATTTCAAATTACAAGCAGACTATTTCATTCTTCCACAGCTGACATGGCAAAAGGTTGGGAAGGTTTCTGAACTGGAGGAAGGGCATGAAAGGAATAAAATGAGCACAATGGAACAATAAAAATATATAATTGAGAGCCCATAGACTGGGGGAAAATACAAACAATCCAAAGGAAGTTTGACATAAAACCAGAACGAAAAGTTAGAACACCTAGCAGGGGTAAGAGTGACAGCACCAGAAATGTGACAAAGATATCTCATGACTATTCGATACAACACTTGGCATCTAAGCTAGAGCAATAAGACAACTGTAAATGATCAAGGAGACACAAGTAGGAAAGGAAGAAGTCAAAGTATCGCTATTTGCAGATTATATGATTTTATGCATAAAATACCCCAAAACATTACAAGAAAACTATCTACAAACCCTGCAAGCTACAACAGTGACCTTCCCACATGATATACTGGTACAGTAGTGGCACAAATATTATAAAAGTAACCAACCATTTTCTGCTGTGACTTCAGGCTCACTCTGTGAGATGCAACCCATACCTAATACCAATACAGTGGACAAGAACCTGAGACAAGATAGGTCATGGACCTAGGGGAAAACCTAATACTATTTTTCTGCTAAAGGAACATAGCAATAAAATGACTTCTAGTCACATAATGTTGTCCCCATAGATCGCTGTCTCTTTCAACCCACATTAGAGAGGCTTCTTAATGCAGTAGATGGCAATTAACACAGAGACCCAATCCATAACTGGGCATTGTGCAAAGAGTTAGAGACTTTGGAACACTAAGTCCTAAATGGGCTGTTTAATGTTGGGAATCAGTGAGCCCCCAGATCCTGAATTTCTTGTACACAACTTGTTTTCCCCTGATCTGAGTGCCTGCAGCTGCTCTGAGCACAAGACCCTCAGGAGTTCCTGATGACCAGAGAGTAGTTTCTGGTGCGTTTGGCTGGGGCATGGCTATCTCTATATTAGCTGCCCCTGAGAACAATAAAGGGGGCATTCTGGCTTCAAGGATGACCAGTGTCACTCTCTGTCTGTGAGTCTTTGTGTGTTTCAATCTCCAGCCCCTTGCCCAGTACACAAACTGCATGGTGGCACATAGAGTATAGATAGGGAGTGGTGCGCTACAGTTTAAAAATATTTAAAACTCTTCCTCTCAGGGCTCAGGGATCCATGAAGACCAAGAGGCAGAAAGATTTTTATGTGGCAAATTAAGATGACTCCAAGGAAATAATGCCTTCCAGACACAGCAGGACCACTTCCCATATGAGCTCACAGAGACTGTGGCAATACATATAAAACCTGCACCAGCTCAAGCTGAATGCGCTATCAGCACTGAGAGGGGCTTGTGGACACAGGGTCCCACCCCTAATCAAGAAGCTACTTAGCCGGGCGGTGGTGGCACACGCCTTTAATCCCAGCACTCGGGAGGCAGAGTCAGGCGGATCTCTGGGAGTTCGAGCCCAGCCTGGTCTACAAGAGCTAGTTCCAGGACAGGCACCAAAGCAACAGAGAAATCCTGTCTCGAAAAACAAAAAACAAAACAAAACAAAAAAAAAAGAAGCTACTTGCAATCGATGGCTGCTAGCAATGGGAAAATTATTTTCTCTAATGGAATCTCATTGGGCATATTAATCACACCCCAGAACAGGACCCATGCCCATGAGTTTGCCCAATTCAAAATGAACTCAATGATATTTTGTGGACCTTTTATTTCATTTTGCTTGTTTGGGGAAATTTTTTGCCCTTATTGGTCTTTTGCTTGTTTTATTTTTATTTTTTTATTTTTTTTAAAGATTTATTTATTTATTATGTATACAACATTCTGCCTCCGTGTATGCCCACACACAGGAAGAGGGCGCCAGATCTCATTATAGATGGTTGTCAGCCACCATATGGTTGCTGGGAATTGAACTCAGGACCTCTGGAAGAGCAGCCGGTGCTCTTAACCACTGAGCCATCTCTCCAGCCCCTGCTTGTTTTATTTTTATTTTTGTGTTTTAATGGGGTTTTTAATGTTTCTTGATTTGGTTTTGCTGAGAGAGAGAGAGAGAGAGAGAGAGAGAGAGAGAGAGAGAACAAGAACATAAGGTAGAGAAGTGGGAAGGATCTGGGAGAATTAAGGGAGGATAAAAACATGATCAAGGTATATTGTATGATTTTTCCAATACAAATAATTGGAGTAATATAAACTTATCATTTATGCATTCAACTCATTTCACAGGTATTCTAATATTTTAGTATTTTATTTGTATGAGTGTGTTGTGTGCATGTATGGCTGTGCATCATGTGCATGCATGGAGCCCATGGATTTCAGAAGAGGGCATCAATCAGATCCTGTAGGACTGGAGCTAAAGATGGTTGTGAGCCACTACATGGGTTCTGGGAATTGTACCCAGGTCCTCCTCAAGAACAATGCACGCTCTTAGCCACTGAGCCAACTCTCCAGGTACACAAGTAGTTTCCAAACCTCTATTTGATGATAAGCATTATTCTAGATGTACAAGGTTCTTTTTATTATATAAGAAGGACTGATTGAAAGAGAAAACAAGCCAAGTGTGATAGTTCACATCTGCAATTCCAGCACTCTGGAGGCCGAGGCAGAAGGATTACTGCAAATCTGAGGACAGCCTGGGTATATATCTAGACCTTGTCTCAAAATAAAACTAATCAACTAAAGTCCAAAACCAGTCTCACCAGGATAAGGCAAGGACTGTGACAGTTGGCTGCTTCCTATTGGCAGCCCTAGAGGGTGAATTTAGTGCCTGCCTTCTTAGTATCTAAGGGCTGTGTGCATGCCATTAGCTTAAGACCCCTTTCCATCCTGTAAGACAGCAGTGTGGTCCCACCCCTTCCTTAATTACCCTTTCTTCCCCCCCAGTCTCCTCCCTCTTCCCCTCCCACTCTTTTCCCTTCCCTCTTGTTCATACACACAACTTCCCTTCCCTTAGCACACCCCTCCAGTCTGCCGCCTTTCCCAGCTCCCTCTCACAGGGACTCTTGGGATGATAGTCAGTCTACCTGTAAATTTTTCCCATCTCAATATGCTCAATTTAGTCACCACTGCAAAGTCCTTTTTATTTTCCATGTAAGATGGCACTTATGAATTCTGAGGATTGGGCTGGACACGGTCCTCTTGGCGGAGAATTATTTTATCTCCCAGACCAGCTATGGTGCCTTCACTTTTGAAGAATGGTGGCCATAAAACTCTATGTCCAGCAAGACTGGAGGGGAAACAAAGTTTTGGACCAAGACTGAGAGTTTGTCAGACCCTTGCTAAGAGGACATAAAGGAAGGATCAAAAGATGCAAAAATAAACAAGATATAACAAATATGCATAGTTTACACATTCACTGCTAAAAACAAACATAGAAAGTGTAGCTCTAAATGTTAAAAGAAGAAGTAAGAGAAGGAGAGGAAGAGGAAAAAGAGGAAGGGGGAGAAAAGAGGAGGAGGAAGCGGCAGCAGCAGCTAATAATGGTGTCTCTCTCCTGTACTATGCAAGGTTAGAATTGGTCTGGGTAATGGAGGGATCATGGCAAAACAAGCAACAACAGACTCATGGAAAAGGACTGTAAAGCAAGGTTATGGAGGTGAGTGAGGGTCTTACTGGGATAAGAGTTACAGCAACCTAAGGCTCCAATAAGATGGGAAAAGAAGATAGAGGTCACATGTTAGCATTTTGAGGACCTCAGAAAGGACAGACATGTGAAGGGAAGAACCATCACTCCAAAAGGACAATGACTCAAACATACCTTATGGGCCAGAGGGTGACTTGGTGGTGCAGAGCACTTGCTGCTCACCGGGAGGACCAGCTTTGGTCCACTGCGCCCACATGGCAGCTTGTAACCATCCGCAGCCCCAGTTCCAGGGGATCTGAACCTCTCTGACCTCCATGGGCACCAGGCACACTTGTGGGTCCACATGCATACACTCAGACAAACACTCATACACATAAAAAAATACATAATTCTAAAAAATTTTAGAAAGAAAAAAATAGCCTCAAAATATATTTTAAGGGCTGGAGAGATGGCTCAGTGGATAAGAGCATTGCCTGCTCTTCCAAAGGTCCTGAGTTCAATTCCCAGCAACCACATGGTGGCTCACAACCATCCGTAATGGAGTCTGGTGCCCTCTTCTGGCCTGCAGGCATATACACAGACAGAACACTGTCTACATAATAAATAAATTAATATATATATAAAATGGAGGAAATTGGTCTGGAGAGATGGCTCAGAGGTTAAGAGCACTGACTGCTCTTCCAGAGTTCCTGAGTTCAATTCCCACCAACCACATGGTGGCTCACAACCATCTATAATGAGATCTGGTGCCCTCTTCTGGCATGCAAGCATACATGGAAGGATTGTTGTATACATAATAAATAAATAATACATAGGAAATAAATAAGTAAATCTTAAAAAAAAAGAAAATGGAGGAAATCGCAAGATTAATGAACTCTTCCAGTAAGGGATTTTCTTCCTTTCTCCCTCCCTCTCTCCCTCCCTTCCTCCTTCCCTCTCTCTATCCATCCATTTCTTCTTGGGGAAAGAATTGAGTTCACGGATGAGAAGATATCTCTTTCCCCATGCTTTCCTAACTATGACTCACTGGACTGTGGCCTTTCACTATGCAACCTTCGGGTGCTTCCTTGCAGCAGGAGCCCGTGGGTACAAGGCTTGCAGCCTCTCAGGAGACTAGTCCTGTGGATCTGGGCGTCCTTTGTTTGTCAGTCTTCCTGCCTCAGCGAGCTGGTGAACTCCACCCTCATTTTCTGTAAGCCCCAGCACTGAGATTTGCGCTAGACCGTACACGAGTTTGAGTGGACCCAAGCTCTGCTTCCCGGTGGCGGCTCACAACGCTGGGGCAGAGGGACACCCCTCAGAGTGGAAAGTCAGCAAGTATTACGTTCCACGGGCAATTCTTGAGCTATGTCTGGTGTTGTAGCCAGCACACTGGCTCCCTGGGGCTTCCTGAAGCCTCCACACAAGCTCACCGGGTGAGTGAACGTCACCGAGGAATATTTATGAAAGAGCCCCGTGGCGGGTGGCATGTGGGGCTGGGCTGTGTAAGAAGAGCAGTTGCAGCCGTGTCTTTTGGGAGCTTAGAATATCAAACAGGACGTTTTTCAGAGCCCAAAGTTGCCCGGGTGAGGCAGGGCACTAAAAGACTTCATTCACACCCGAGAGAGCCGGGTTTTTCTCAACCCGTGTCTTGCTCTGTCTGGCCTCCCAGGCTAGGCTCAAGCTCAGCTTAGTTAAAAGGGTCTATTATTAGAAAAGCCCACTACAACTCCCTGTGTTAAAACAGAACTTACTCCAGAACTTAGACAAGTCCATTCACCTCCCTTCCCCGGGTTCCACTGAGTCCAATCAGGTTATAAAGGTGAATGGCGCGTTATCGTTTTTTATCTAAGAAACCTCTGGCATCACATGGGGGCAGGCATCGTGATCGCAGATATAACAGAGCCTTGGTGACGCACATCTTGACCCCCAGGAAATGAGCGCGTGAAGGTTCTCTTTGCTCTTTCTGATACGCAGGGATGGGAAGGTCTCAAGGAGAAGAGCGCCTTTAGTCAGTTATAAAAGTCAAATGAAATTTTGATAGGGGGATAAAACTGGTCACAGGCCTGACTGCCAAACTTTTGGAGGGGTCCTAGAAGAGTTGGGGGAGATGAGCTTATCTGAGAAGCTTATAAAATAATTCCTTTTCACGTGGTCTATTTCCCTTCTGCTCCCTCTGCCTGGTCCTATCCCAGCTTCACTGCAGGGGTTGTTCCCATTCTGAAGAAAGGCAAGGTGAAAGAACAGCTGGATTCTGAATTCACAGTAACTGACGAAGTATTAAACAGTCCAGCCCTCCCTGAAAGTCATCAGAGTCAGATGGAAGCAAGGCAATCCTACACACTGTCCAGTGATAGAGATCCCTTTCTCTCATCCTGGGAGTCGATGAAAAGACCTCTGGGAATATTAATCGACAGAAGAGCCCACGTTAACCTTGCAGAATTTAGAGGTCAGACTGACCACCACAGGTCATGCGGTCCATCATTCCCAGATCTAGAAAACGTACAGTGATGAAGCTGAGGTGGTCTTTTCTCCCTGTGAGTTTCTCGTGAGGACAGCCCTCACCCTGACGCGTCTGACCCAACGCTGAAGCCTTCCCTCTTGAATTTCCCTTTCCACAAACAACGCCTTTCTTCTTCCTGTTATCTCAAGGTCGCACACTCAAGAGGTCTTGCCTTACTGACCACAGCCAAGGTTGGCCTTACCCAAGGGCCAGGAGGGGAGGGCACTTACCCTTCACCAAACTCCTTCTCTGCCTGTGGAATGCTCACATGACAGACAACACAAGATCACACTTAGATCTCTGTCAAAGTAAGTGAGCATTACCGGTTCTGTTTCTCAAATGATGCCCTTAGACCAAAGGTCTTCACAGTCATAAACGAAGCCAGTCAACTGAAGGAAAACATTTCAGACCTCTGACATATGATGGCCAAATTTGGAAGGGAATTTGGAAGGAAATTATTCCTTTTTTTATTTATTTGTTTTTATTGAATTTTTAAATTTATTTTTATTTTGCTTTATTTGTTTTTATTCTTTACATGGATGAACTATTCAAAATTCTCTACAATTTCAGAGGGGGTTTACAATGCATCTTAATCAATTTGTCTCGAAATTTCTTTTTTTCTTTTTTTTTTTTGGTTTTTCGAGACAGGGTTTCTCTGTGGTTTTGGAGCCTGTCCTGGAACTAGCTCTGTAGACCAGGCTGGTCTCAAACTCACAGAGATCCACCTGCCTCTGCCTCCCGAGTGAAAATTTCTTTTTTTAAACTTCATCACTACTGAAAGCCAAACGCTCTCTGCCCCTGTACTGTAGTAATACCAATGTGCACACTGCACCCCTGCATCATATCTAAAAGACCAACTATTATGTAAATGGAACTCCCTGAAGCCGGAGCTTTCTGTGGACAAAATAGACCAATTGTAAATATTTTAAAAAGCTGACTTGCAAAGAAATTACTTGGATTTTTTTTCTGATTAATAAGAAGCGTTGAGAGTTCTGTTCATACTTTTTCTCATCTTTAAGATCTTTGTTATAATCATCCCAGCTGAATTTGTTTCTTCCACCTCCGAGCCATTAAACAAAGTAAGCCAGATAGATCTTTCTACCAGCGAATGTGTGATTCACATCTGTCACTCCAGATTTAAACGTCCAGTGAGATTCCTTCTCCTATTGAAAATAGGCATGCGTTCTTCATCCAGGATAGGAATAGAAGGAGGTTCTCATTATTTTTATATTGTTAATGTTTTACTGTTTAACTTTATAACTAAATAACAATTAAAGCACACAAATCGTCGACTCATTTATCTGATTTGCCTTGCTTGTCAAGTACTCATGATGGATGGGTGGAAGAAAAAAGTAGGCTAAGATAGTCCTTTGCTGACAAGGAAAGACTTGGAGCACCTTGCACACAAACACACACACACACACACACACACACACACACACACACACACACACACACACACTCTAATGCAAGGCAGAGAGGAAGCCATCCATAACACAAACACCCTGCACAGCACTTTCCATTCGGGGACATCGTGCCTGCTCTTTTCGTGCCCCTGGTCCGCGAATATTTGTGGGCATACTGCATTTAATATTAATGGCAACTTCCCGTGCTTTCGTTAGTTCTTTGGAGGCCTGACTTAAGTAGTTACATAAAATCGCATTAAGCAAATGACATGCTTAGAGGCCTTAGGTTGTTTTAGCTCTTTTAGATAAAATTGCACTAGAGGCTTCGAATGAAAGTTTTTCCATCTTCGGGATTAATCTTCCCCAAATACATTTCTGAATGAGAGTGATATGCTGGCATGGTGCTCCTATTATTTATAAGACACCTTAAAGTCCATAATTGTTTTTAAGTAGACTCTTTACTGCTGCCCTGGGGAGCACTCACTCAGCTGCTGGGAGAGAAAGCAATGCTTCCAGGAAGAGGGTGGATAACTCCAGCCTTTCAGAAGATTCCTCTTTCGAACTGTCACTACTTGTAGGTAAATAGCATCTCATTATTACCCTATTCTTTCCCAAGTTCGGGATTTTCCATTTTCCGCTTTGAGAATACCGGGGCTTGATCCGGTCTTTAGGGCAGAAAGAGGATCTCATTAAAGACCTAAGAGACAAAGAGACAGGAAACCTCTGGGGTGGGACAGTGAACATTATTAATGTGGCAGGAGCTGAGTGATTTCACTTTGTTTTTGCATCATTGTGTTATATAGTTCCCGGAAGAGCACGACACCAGGGTGTGGGAATGTCAGTGCACACAGATTTCACATCTGCCTGGCCATGTGAACGTGACCACGCCAGGAGTCTAGATGTTGCTGTCCTTCACAGAAATCACGGCGAAGAGAATTTGCGCCTCAGTGACTGAAAGGGAGGTTCCAGAGGGACATGCCCGAGAATGGCTTAGAAATTATAGACTAGATAGCTGTCATAAAGCTATCAGCAGTTAATAAAGTGAGGTTTTCTTTTCATTGAAAAATAGTTGGCGTTTCTCCCCCTTGGAAAAAATATTGACGTTGGAGGCCTTTGGAACTGTGTCTAAGCTTCTTTTGCTGACTTTTTCATTTCCTGTTTCTTTCTTTCCTTTTTGCTTATAGTGAGGTCTTAGAGACAAGTTCCAAATACGTTCAAAATAAATGTACCTTCTCTAAGGTAGTGTAACGCCAATGTCGCTGCTCCTAGAGCCCTGCTATTACACATTGCACCCCACCCCAGGGATCCCGGGGCTCTAAGGATGTGGAGACACTTGTAGGAAAAGTTCCAAACACAATCCTGAGAGCATTCTGAATAAAAAGCAAGCTTCTAGCGAGAGGAATCAAATGGTGTCTGTCGAGTGCTTCGTAAGTGTGCTTGGCTTAAATACAAACCTTATTGATGCTGCCACAGGGAACAAGACGGGCATTAGAAAATCCGAAAATCTCTCTCCTTTGCGCTCTCTCTCTCTCTCTCTCTCTCTCTCTCTCTCTCTCTCTCTCTCTCTCTCTCTC
>NC_022020.1:40366152-40382435 GCF_000317375.1 Microtus ochrogaster | reverse complement strand
CACACACACACACACACACACACAAACACATATCCCAAAATAAGATGCTATGCTAAGATTTTATCTAAGACTCCAAGAAAGTTCTTAATGAAGCAAACAAGACCCATGCTATCTGCCTGCAACAGATCAGCAAAAAGACATACTACGCTCTTCCGTGGAACTCACAACTGTTACACAGCACATAAGCAGTTAGTGTTGAATACAGACGTGGGGGTTGGGAAGAAAAGTGAAGATATCTCAGGAGATGACAGGACAGGAGATCCAACTGGCCAGGGACACATTTTACCTCTAGCAGGAGTATATGTAGCAGGCAGGCAAGTGGAGAAATAAATGGAGAAGAACTTTCCAGAACCCTAAGTGAGCAGAGATCATAGCAGGGTCCCCAAGATGACAAGAGACATTTAAACTTGATCATAAAAGCAATATGAAGTTGGGGCTCAGGACCTGGGGGTTCTGAGCCTTTTGAAACGTGTCAGCCTTTCCCCCTTGACCCTCTGTATTTTTCCTTCATCGTTTTACTTTGCAAATAGAACTGTGACTTTAGTTTTTATTACTTCCAAAGTGGTATGTGTCAAAGAAGAAGGCATATGGTAAGAAGATGTCCATTGTGAAAAAACATTGAGCCTTGATTTCCAAAGTTCTTAATGGAACATGGGAATTTACACAATAAGTAGAAAGTGGGTGTTGAGAGTAGGAGGGCAGAGGGCCCGGTTAGAATAATAAATTCTGCTGAATGGTGGTGGTGAATGCCTTTGATACTAGCACTCGGGAGGCAGAGGCAGGCGGATCTCTGTGAGTTTGAGGCCAACCTGGTCGACAAGAACTAGTTCCAGAACAGGCTCCAAAGCTACAGAGAAATCCTGTTTCAAAAAACCAAACACCAAAACAAACAAACAAACAAACAAGCAAAAACAAAAATAAAAGAAAAGAAAGAAGAAAGAAAGAAAGAAAGAAAGAAAGAAAGAAAGAAAGAAAAGAGTTTTCCTTGGAAGTAGGGCAGAGAGAGTGTGATGGTCCATCTTTGACAGATATAAACTCTTCAGGAAACAAAACTTGGCTCCTACAACAACTGTACTTGACAGATTTGGGAACCCAGGGTTTCATGGAGAGAAAGAAGAAACAACACAGATACACCCCATGAGGACTGCATGTTGACTGCCCGTAGCCAAAGAACTGAGCACCATCCTAAAACAGAGATGGCAACTATAGGTTTAGAAGGCCTACGTTGAACCCAGTACAAGCACCTGGCTTTCACAAAGTCGCGGGTATGGGCCTTCTCACAGCAGCATTGAAAGATCTGTTGGTATGGATTGATTTAAACGTAATGGCAGCAGGTGAAGGTCACAGAGGTGGGCTCTGTTTCCTGTGAAACAGACAATAAAGGATGCCATGGAACAGAAGCGGTGAGCCCTGGCATTTGTCCTTAGGAGTTTCCACCAGGTTTACCACGACCTAAGTCATTTCTTATCCCTCTTCCAGTTTCTCTTCCACCACTCTTTCCTTCTTTCTGAGTCTATCTCTCCTGAGACTATTTCCTGCCTCTAGTCATTCCTCCAATATTTCTTTTCTTCCTTTCTTCTCTATCTCATTAAAAATAAAATGAATTTATTATGCATATGTATGTATATGCCATAGCATGTGTCTTAAGACATCAGAGGGTGTCAGTACTCTCCTTCCATCCTGTGGGTCTCAGAGGGTCTTCTGTTTGAGCCTATATTCTCTTTTCTATCTATAGGCCTCTTTTTAGAGGACAGTAAAATTTGGAAGCCCTAAGGAGGAGTCAAGCACTTCCTGGTCCTTGCTTTAGAAGCTGACGTTGGAGCTGGGAGGAAGCAGATAGTGATTGCAGGGACAGGCATTCATAGGCTCCATCCAACTTCCTGCTCTCGAGCTCACCAGCCACACTGTTCCCATGCTGACACTCCAGGCAGGATTGTTTATCCATCACACAATGCTAGTCTCTGTTGTGTCTGTTGGAGCTTTGGCGAGGACTCTGGCTTGGATTGGACAGTTGGACCCAGGCACATGGTCAACACAAAATACGAGAGATCCATATTTGGACATGTGCAAGCCTTAAACATGAATAGGGGGTTGGAACAACTGTGGCTCTGGAAATCCAGCCCACAAATCAGGTCACACATCAGGGAAAATCAAAACAGAATTAAGTTGGCTGCTTTTTCTCTGCAGAGACTTGAGAGGCATTCGTGATGCCTTTTTTTTAATGTTCAAGGCAGTTTCTGGCATGGCCAAATGTTATCAGTGCCCTATTTTATACAACTTTTTCTCACACACCAAGGAAGGAGTTCCAGAAACTCACCCCAAGCATGGATTCAGTGGCAGCACACAGTCAAATGGAATTTTCTTCCTAAAGAGCTGAGAGAGCCCTCTGGCTAGGACAACACACACACATATTGCTGCCCAAGGAATGGCCAAGAACTGCCATTGCATAAAAGGACACAGATCTCTGGCCTCCAGAACTGACCTTCCTTGGGCCCTGAAACTTAGAATCCTTTCTGACTTACCCTTTCTGTATCTCCTTGTGAGGTTGAAACTTCACTGTAGCCAGCTCTTTTTGCCTGCCTTTGTTTCTGGACAGCAGTTAGCTAGATCTTTCTAGGCTCACGCCATCCTTCTAGTTGTGATTATCTTTCAAGTCCGAGGTCATAGTACCTAAATAGATCTCCTTCTCAATCATGCTGCTTTTAAAGCCTCTTTAAATGCACTGTGTATTCCAGTTGTGACCTGAGGGAATTCTGATGTCACTAGAGGAAGATGTTTCTTGGTGCTTCCATCCCACCCCCACAATATACTCGAAACCACCTTTTCCTAAAATACTAACATTTCCCCCTCTATTATTGGTTTAGAAGGTGAGGAAAGATTCAGTTGAACTGGAGGAAAATGCAGCAGTGGGCCAGAAGCCTAAACCTGAGTTCTCTTTCAAAAACATGCTTAGGCTTGAATACCTAACAGCCAATTTAGGGAATTAAATCTTCTGTGCTATCAAGAAACACGTGAAGACTTAGGGGAGACCATCATGGGGACTTCAGATGCTTGAGGCAATATGAAAAAATTGGGAGACTTGCAGACCCAAATTTGAGCATCAGAACTCTTTTTTTTTTCTTTTTTTTTAAAAAAATTGTTTTTATTGAGCTATATATTTTTCTTCACTGTCTCTCTTCCTCTCCCCTCCTTTTCTGCCCTTTCCCATGATCCCCACGCTCCCAATTTACTCAGGAGATCTTGTTCTTTTCTACTTTGCATGTAGACTAGACCCATGTAAGTCTTTCTTAGGGTCCTTGTTGTTGTCTAGGTTCTCTGAGATTGTGAACTGCAGGCTGGTTTTCTTTACTTTATGTCTAAAAACCACTTATGAGTGAGTACATATGATATTTGTCTCTCTGGGTCTGGGCTATCTCACTCAATGTGATGTTTTATAGATCTGCAAATCTCAAGATGTCATTATTTTTCTCTGCTGTGTAGTACTCCATTGTGTAAACGTACCACATTTTCCTTATCCATTCTTTTGTCAAGGGGCATTTAAGTTGTTTCCAGGTTCTAGCTATGACAAACAATGCTGCTATGAATAGCTGAGCACATGTCCTTGTGGTATAATTGAGCATCCTTTGGATATATACCCAAAAGAGGTATTGTTGGGTCTTGAGGTAGGTTGTTTCCTAGTTTTCTGAGAAATCGCCATACTGATATACAAAGAGGTTGTACCAGTTTGCACTCCCACCAGCAATGGAGGAGTGTTCCCTTTATCCCACATGCTCTCCAACATAAGTTGTCATCAGTATTTTTGATCTTGGCCTTTCTTACAGGTGTAAAATGAAATCTCAGAGCTGTTTTGATTTGCATTTCTCTGATGGCTAAGGATGTTGAACATTTCCTTATGTGTTTTTTAGTCATTTTAGATTCCTCTATTGAGAGTTCTCTGTTTATGTCTGCACCCCATTTTTTATTGAATTATTTATTCTTTTGATGACCAATTTCTTGAGTTCTTTGTATATTTTGGAAATCAGCCCTCTGTCTGATGTGGGGTTGGTAAAGATTTTTTCCCATTCTGTAGGCTGTTGTTTTACCATGTCCTTTGCTTTACAGAAGTGTCTCAGTTTTAGGTCCCATTTATTAATTATGTCTCTCAGTGTCTGTGCTGCTGGGGTTTATCTAGGAAGTGATCTCCTGTGCCAATGAATTCTAGTGTACTTCCCATTTTCTCTTCTATGAGGTTCAGTGTGGTAGGTTTTATGTTGATGTCTTTAATCCATTTTGACTTGAGTTTTATACATGGTAATAGATATGGACCTATTTTCATTCTTCTGCATGTTGATATCCAGTTATGTTAGCACCATTTATTGAATAGAGCATCAGAACTTTTAATATGAACCATGGACAGAAAGACTCCCCATCTAGCAGATGGTGAATGAGGCTGATAATTATTTAAATTTTGAGATCTCTGAGTCCCTTTGTAGTTCAAAGACACAGTGTTGATCTGTATCTACACACATGTTTTGTTAATTAAACATTTCTGTATATGGAAGTTTCTGTTCTGTCCTGCCTGGTCCCACAGCCATTCAGTCCCAAAGAAACACAAAGAGGTTTATATTAATTATAAACAGTTTGGCTTGTTAACTCAGGCTTCTTGTTAACTAGCTCTTACAACTTAAAGTAACCCACAATTCTCGTCTATGTTAGCCACGTGGCTTGGTACCTTTTATCAGTGAGGCATTCTCATCTTGCTTCCTCTGTGTGTGGGTGATGCCTGCAAACTGAGCCTTTCCTCCTCCAAAATTCTCCTAGTCTTGTTGTCCCACCTATATTTCCTGCCTAGCTACTGGCCAATCAGTATTTTATTAAACCAATATGAGTGACAAATCTTTACAGTGTACAAGAGAGCATTATCCCACAGCACATCTCTTCACCCAAGGTTAGTACATGTTGATAGTAAGGGTGTGGAGAAAGGAAGGCATAATTATACCTACCTCAGGAATAGGCAGACCTGAAAACGGATGCTAAAAAGAAATCCCACACTAGAATACAATAAAGGGTTATTTATTTAGGAGTAGACTCACAGATCACAGTCCTCTGCTCAAATGGGAAAATAGCAACCAAATCCAGCCGCCAGAAGAGAGAGGGAGTGAGAGCTTTACATCAACATTTATAGTATAAAAGGCCATGCCCAAGTGGGCGAGTAACTTAAAGGCTACTGGCTGAAGGATTTCCTATAACACCTTCCCCTTTTGTTTAAACAAGAGAGTTCTAAGCCTAATACAAAATTATATACAATAAGAACAAATATCAAGTATAAAAATTAGAATTACAACCAGCATAAACAATATCAAGCAAGAAATGTGATAAATGTTTCAATAATTATCCTATCTTAAGGAGTCTAAGTCTTGTATCATAAATAACTTGGCCAAGTCATGAGAGGAAAGTAACTACGATTATCTAGTCTTCAACTCCATCCAAGACCCAAGAAGGGAAATAATATTAAGTGAGTAAGCAGGAAGTGTAATTAAGCAACTTCCAAAATGTGCAATGAATGATAGAGACAACTGGCTACCTGGGCAATCACCCAAAGTCTCATTTGCAATGTCGGAGCAACCAAGTTTGGCTAAGGCCTAGAGTAACTGACAGACCATTTTCAGAGGCAGGAAAATTTTCAAAACCTTCTTACCCTGTCTTGGCAGGATTTGACAATCTTTTCTTCTTGTATCTTGCTTGCCCTCTTTGGACATCATGCATTTTGTCAGTGGTCGATGCATGGGCAGATCCTCGCCCAAAGACAGCTTTGCCAAGAAGAAAACAAGCTCCAAGTGGAGTGACTTTGGTGCTCAACATTCTCTCGGGAATAAATTGCTTCCTATACCTGACTGGTGGCCTCTAAGTGCTTGGGATTCACAGAGTGGTTGGAGTGTCTTTGCTATTCTCAGTGGGTCCCTGGAACCACTTAGAATTTATGCCTATGAGATGGCTCAGCTTGGGATGATCATACCAGAAAGACCAACCACATGGTTAGTGGGCTGGAGCTGTGAACCAAGGTCTGTGGACAACGAGTCAGTCAGTCAGGCTTACACAGTCAAAATCCAGTAAAATCTCTGGACATAGAAGTTGTGGCACACTGGTCTAAATAGCATTATTCTGCATCTTGTCACGCATTAATGGAAGGAGACACATCCCCAGATTTTGCAGTTGGGATCCTCTCTGATCTTTTCTTGTGCATGAACTATTTTGGCTGATTCTATTTTTCCATTGGTTTTCTCTCTCTCTCTCTCTCTCTCTCTCTCTCTCTCTCTCTCTTTTGTCTAAAATTGTATTTGGAGTTGGGAATATAACTCATGGATAACAGGGTACTTGCCTAGCATATATAAAGTCCTACGCTCAATTCCCAGAACCCTACTCAAAACAAAACAAAACAAAAACACCAAAAAAAAAAAACCAAAACAAAACAAAAAAAACCCTACAATAGCAACAACAACACAAACCTTTAAAATTAGAATATATGAATAGCACTTTCCTGAGTTATAATTTGGCAAATTATCAAAAGAGAGGGAGTATTGGGAACCTGCAGGCTTAAAGCCAGTTGGTCAGAAATGTGAAGCTCCTCCTACAGTGAGGGCGTCTTGTGGAGGATCATGCCCTACAGGGCCAGGTATTCCTGCACAGGACAGCAGACATTCACAAGAGGAGATTGGCTACTCTGTGACCTGGGTCTCCAGCAAAAGAACCAGGACCCAGTGAGAGCTCCAGGCTTACGTATGTCAGAGGGAGGGCTGTGTCTTCAGCAATCCTGTGGCTCCAAGTATAATTAGTATGAAATCTTAATTTGTGTTTGTTGAAAGAAGAAATTGCATGACTAACTCTATTAAAAAACAAAACCAAAAAAAACCCATGATGTTTTCACAGTTTTGTACCAAGTTGTGTGTGTTCTATGCCAAAGTCAAAAGGAAGAAAGAAAGAAACAAGTATACGTCATGAAATATCAGCAATGTTTTTTTTTCTGTTCAAACAGATGATATATTCCAAAGCATATATTGCTTTTTATTTGCTTATATGTTTGCTTATCTTAAGCTTTGCGTTTATAATCTATGAAAGTCAGTTAAGAGGGAAACCCAGCAAGCTTGGAAGATGGAGAGATGGTTGCCTAACACTGGAGGAGGCTCTAGCTAGACCTGCTTGTGCATAACTTATATAGTAGTATTTTTTTTCCTGTGGGTATCATTTTGGCTCAGTGGTCTTGGAAACATCACTTCACCATATGTTAAATTGAGGCTTAAATAAGATGACCTAATATTTCTTCCCATTTTAAAACTGTCAGTGTATCTCTAAAGACTTGTGTTTATTTACCCATATCTAAAAGAAGAAGAGAAAGAAAAGAAAAAGAAAAGAGATCCCCAGATGTTGGAGGTACAGGAGAGGGGTTCTGGAGTAGGTGAGCCCTGCCATGGTAAGATTTGCATAAAGCTGATGTAGCAAGTGAAAAATGGGCTGTGACAGATGAATGCTGGGAGGCGTCGTCTGCTCAGGATCTGGCCCACACAGCCTGGTCTGATCAGATCTTCAAAGTCATATGGTCCCTATTTGGTTTTACAATAAATAACTCAGCCTTATGAGTTAGACACCAACTAATGAAATCATCTACCCCAGAGGAGAGCAATCCTCCCGGGCAGTCATTTGGAAACATACTCCGTTCATTAGGTTTGCCAAGTGTGCCCCTGATGGAAATGATAGGATCCTGCCCAATGCCACAAGACCAATCACTGCTGGAGAGGCCAGAGCAGGCTGGACTGATGGAAATTCACTGATAACATGGGGTGTTCTCATTTTAGTCAGAGGGTAGAATCGATATTGGGAAATACTCAGGTTCCCTTGGACAAGGGCCTTCTGCTCAATTGCATTTACTTATTTTGTGTACACATCTTTAAAAGATAAAGAGTCGACTTCAGGTGAGAAGCATTTTACAAAGTACTTTAGGAAGCACCTTGAGGTGTCGAGTTTCTGGTTGGGGAGAAAAAGAATCAATGTGTTCATGAATATCGAGAACTAAACCCCCTGTGAGCGCTCAATAAATATCAAGCAATCAATCAATTCTCCAGCCACAGAGATGCTTTTCGTGCCAAATATGCAGTCATGGAAGGGAGCCTGGCTCAAGACATACCTCCTTCTTCCAAATGCTATGACTCCAAACTCTCGGTATTTTTTTTTCCCTCCTTCATCCTACAGCACCTGACAGCACAATCCTTGGCATTGCCGGAAAAAGTGGTTTCCAACAATCAGACAAGGAAGCCTTGGGATCCTGCAACAAGTTGATCAACCACCTACAAATATATGGAAATATAATCTCAAATTCTATCCAGGCAGCTCAGTGGAAGTGGCTGTCCCATCTTTCCGCTAAGATAGATGTGCTTTTTGAAAATGCAGCCCTATTGTATGGAACTGTATGGAAAGCACCTGCTGGAAGGTAGCCACTGACTGCATTTATTTGGGTCAATTTTGCATCAATCAACATGCCTCAAAGATGACATTCTGCATTTCTTTAAATTTAGTAATCCTTATAAATTTCTCCTCTAAGTGTTGTGAAAGAACATTTAAAATGCACTCTCATGGTTGACAAGTGGCTACGAATGTTTAAACAGAGTTACCATGAATAATTACCACTGAGGTCCAACCTGCTTCCACAAATGCGCAATGCACTTCTGGGGTTCAAGCTCACTCTGTCCTCTGACATGCTGCGTGCTCTAATGGTTCCATGGACACATATGATTTGTAAGACTGTTTCAGTCATCATTTGATAGATCTTTCTGTGGGCCGTTGCCTTTGGCTTTAAGGGAGCTAAAGTTACAGGATCGTTTATGTTTTCTGTTTAATAGCTGTGTGTCAAATATCTACATGGTTATTAGCAATATGGGACAAAAAATTTGGTATATTACTCGTGTGAGGTTCTTTTCTCTTGCCTCGTGAGTCCAAGTGTCTCTCCTTGGACTGCCAGACATGCAACTTCCATGGGAGGGCAATTTCGGGGGAGACAGGTGAACGAAGGACACATTGTGTGTTTTTAAATTCAAAAGCTGATTTTCCTGGAGTTTGACAGAAGAGTGCGGAATCGGACAGAACTGTGTCCCTGGGGTTCCATCCCTAACCCACTCCAATGGTCCTCAGAGCTGGCACACAAAAGATTACTGAGGATTTACTAACAGCCGAAAACTAAGGTAGATACTTTCCCCAGGTTGGCAAACAGATGGAGTTTGTTTTCCTTTAGGGGTGCTGAGCGATGACAGTCCCCATGGGACTGCTCCTTTCACTTTGCCTTAGGAAAGCGAACTAGGTGGAGTGCAGCCATCATGAAAATGAAAGCGGAAGGAAAAAGGCTTCAGGATGTCTTCAGGCCAGGGTAACTCGTCACTGAAGAAAGGCGTGTCTTTTAGAGTGTCCAGCCAGGGGGCTAACATGACACTCTTTCTCACAGAACAAGCCAACTTTGGACTGGAGAGTGACCACAATGCCATGGCATATCCCACAGAAATCAGCAGATTCAGACAAAGAGAGGCCAGGCGCTTCCTGACCCCCCCACTCCCAAGTAGTCTGCTCTCCATGCTCATTCTAGATGCTTTGTTGATAAAGAGGGTACCTAGATGTGCGCCACATACTTCATCAGGAAGGATGTCCAGCTGGAATCTATTAGCCCTCACGAAGGAAAGAAGGAAGAAATGTTCGGGTGAGCACCTGATGTGGGATGTCCTTCTGGATGCTGCAAAAATGTGTTGCTGTTATTGGTTGATGAATAAAGCTGTTTCAGCCCATGACCAGTAAAAAGTATAGCTAGGTGGGAAATCCAAACAAAGATGCAGAGGGAAAGAAGGCAGAGTCAGGAGATGCCATGTAGCCGCCAAAGGAGTAGCGTGCTGGAGCATCACCGGTAAGCCACAACCTTGTGGCAATACACAGATTCATAGAAATGGGTTAATTTGATTGTGAGAGCTAATCAGTAATATGCCTGAGTCATTGGTCAGACAATTTTAATTGATATTGAGCCTCTGAGTGGTTATTTCATAAGTGACTGCAGGATCCCGTGAGCAGGAAGGAAACTGGGCAGGGGGACCAGCGGGACAGAGAAAAACTTTCAGCTACAAGTACATTTAATATTCAAATTGCAGACAAAGGGTTTGTGAGATGATTCAGAGAGCAGAAGCATTATATGGCCAAGCCTTACCATATAATGTTCAAATCTCAAGACCCACATGGTAGAAGGAGAGCGCTGACTCCTGCAAGTTGTCCCCTGAACTCCACAAGTCTACTGTACAGGAGTGTGTGTGTGTGTGCGCACGCGCGCGCGGACGCACGCGAATTAACACATTAAAGATTTTAAACCAAGAATACAATGTTAGAATTAATCAGATCACATTGTGTGAAGAGAGAAATTAAACCCAAGGACAAAGCCATAATTCTTCCCAGTTTGTGACTTGACAAATGAACACTCTTGGTGTAAAGTAAAGCATTTTCTATATTGTCTGCTCAAACATAAATAATATACCCTACAGTCAGGAGGCAAAATAAACACTGGTTTAGTAAGGTCAGGTCATCAGCTGAAGTTTGCTTAGAGCATAGAGTCACCAGAAGGGCCAGTCTCAGCCAGACCTCTCAGAACCTTAGTGAGCCAATTTACACAAGCCATTGCTCTTTCGGAGGCTTGTTATCTTATGTCAAAAATGGAGATAGCATTGCTCTGCTGTGACTCACACAAGGTCATGGTAAAAACTAAGCAGAAAATGTGGCCATGCTTCTTAGATGGCAAAGTACTGCACAAAGGTGAAGAAGTACCTTGGCTGTTTCTTTCTGGAGACAGAAACAGAGGTCAGCTCTAAGAAACAACCACCAGCAGACAAAGCAACCACCTCAAAGCCTGAGCTGTGAATAATCATTCTCAATGGGTGTATAAGGCAATGGCTGGGAGTGTGTGTTCAGACACACTAGAAAGATGATTTTATCCACGTCTGAATCCAGGAAGTGTGGCAGGCACAGCACCTTCTTGTCCACATGTGGAGAAGGAAACAATCAGAAATTGATACAAACTTACTTGCTTTTGATCCAAACTTTATATTCACTTTTATTTTTACAAGGCTTGTTCCTGACTCTATAACACTAATCCTTTAATCCAGAAGAATTACAAGATACACGACGGCGACTCTCAATTAAAACTGTCCATTTTCTTAGGTTTCATCTCGAGGAAAGTAAATCAGAGGCCAAGATGCTACAAGATACCGCAAAAAAGCGGGAACATTAAGAACAGGCCCCAGTGGGTGGATAAACAAACTCTGGAGGTGAGGGTCTGTGGATACAAAGGAATTATTCAGCCCTGGCCAAGTGCCTGTGTGGCCATGCAGCCCCTCTCCTGCGAGAGGAGAACATGCATGCATATACTCAACTGACAACAGCAGCTTAGCTACATACATTCAGCTGGAGCCTACGCATCATTTCATGCTGTTAGAAATGCTAGAAATTGTTCCTTGCATATGTAACATATGTTGTGCACTGCATTTTCTATGTCGTTGAGATTTTTGTATATATCTGTACTGTGTGCCATCAAGGTTTATCAAAAATAGTTAGATTATATACGTTTGTTGCCATTAATACTGATCCTGAAATTAGATCTCTGTTTACAATGGAACTTCATTACATATCTTCATAACCATCTCTCACTAAGTTGAACAGACTTTCTACTGTGAGAGAATCATGCACAGCTCTAAGACAGAGTCAATCCAAGCACAGCTACCTACCTTTCGTGAGAGATACCAACAAATAAATTTCACTCCAGATTGACTTAAAAGTAAACATCCACACTGGATGTATAAACCTTAAGATAAGATTTGTACCTCTTTGGCTAATCTGTTTATTTTACCCACAGCTAACCAATTCCAAGAGTAACTACCACTGTCTTTTTAAACTCCATAGGCACTTGGCTTTAAGAGGTGCTGGCTTCAGACGTGGGACAGAAGGAGACGTGACTAATCCATCACACACTTAACCAAGACATGGCAAGGGGTAGGAGTGTCTGATTTGAAAACAAATCTATTTTAGTCATATCCAAAGTTATGGATCTATACATGTAATCCTCAGGAACAGGGCATGTAAGAGATGAGGAAAGACCCCCCTCTGCTTTCCTTAACAGTAATCTGGAGATGCAGATGAATTTGCATTCAGAGTGACTCCATGAATGCAACCTTAATCAAATTATGGTTGACATCTTCAGTGTTCAAGGTTGTGATAAAATCCTCTTTTCCTATTCCTTTCAGACTGAGTACTTTAAACCATTCAGCAAACCTAGGAATTAGAGTGATAAATCATAGCTACTCCAACCCAGGAGAGACCCTCCAGGAGTGGGCGTTATACCCTTATGACAGCGCTATCTAAAAACCACTGAAGTGGCTATGCTTTATCTATCTACTATCAATAAGAGAGTGATAATGATACTATCAATATCAACAGCTGCTATCATTTCCCACTAACTTCTCCTATTGATAGTATCATTCCCAGCAAAGCCAGGACTTGAGCCTTCACCTCCCCAAGTGCTTGGCGCTCTGTCAGCTTCTTGGCGACGCTGGCTGAGGATGCCTGGTTCAGTGTCTCCACTGGGATTAATTTTAATAATCATTTCCTAGAATACACATTTTTGTCCTCCTGCCTCTGAAGCCATGGTTCCTTTACAGGGTGAATTCGGGTGGGGTGGGAAAGAGCCCTATGGCCAAAATATTTCTTCTTGAAACTAGTTTGTGTAATGTAGTCTTATGATTATATCTGTTTTTTTATTTCCACCATTAGAAGAAAGATTGAAAATTTCTGATTTATATAAACTGCCATCCCCAGTTAGGTGAGGTGGTATACACTTTTAAACCCAGTACATAGGAGGATGAGGCAGGAGGCTCATTGCAAGTTCGAGGCCAACTTGGCCAGCATAGTGCGATCTTGTTCCAATTAGGTAATTAAAAACACAAACTACAGTCGATATCATTCTTTCCATTCACATTTGGAGCCAAATAATATTTCCGGGGGATGAGGTTAGTGACTCATGAATAGTAATATGTGTGAATCAATGTTCAGTGGAAGCTTTTTAATTTAATTGATCACTGTCTGGATTCAAATCAGAAAAGCACATCAGAGACACCCGTGTGCCTGTCTTTCAGTGTCTGTCACTCCTCTGCCATGTCTTACGTGGTTAAATGCTGCTCACCAATGTCCTCTCGCCCATCTTCTGGATCCTCTGGCTGTCAACATCATTTCATCCTCCTCTTGTGAAAACAAAAAGGCAGGCTTCTTCTCATGAGTCTCTCCTCTTCTTGCTGGTTGGCCTCGATGTCTGGAATCTTCTTTTCATCCATTCTGGGGAGAATTAGAGCAACACAAGAAATGTGGGGCTTTGTGTGTGCACTGTCATTTTGGTGCTTGGCGTTGATGCCAATCAGGTGTGGGCCAGGTTTTGTTCCACTCTTAGCCTTCTGCCCCTAACACACCCGCTTTGCCCATGATGCGTCCTCTTCATTGCTGAGTCCCATTGTTTGGCTGAGTGACCTGATGAAAGGGAGAAAATTTGCTGCTGGGGGAGAGCATCATCTCAGGGATCCAGAGTCTTATAAAGGAAACACTTTCAAGTTTTGGTAGGGGCATTTGGACTCTCCTTGGAACTAAGTCACTTAGAAGACCCCTGCAGAGTCCGCTTCATGAAGGCTTCATGCCAACTGCCACGGGATGATAAACCCATGTAATGTCTGCAGTAGGTCATACAGAAACAAGAAACATGGTGGGGCAGGTATGGAGGAGCACCTATCACAAAGGCCCCTTGAGTACAGGCAAGTACATTTGCCTTGTTGATAAACCCCAAGCCTTTCAGGGCCCAAACCCAGGTCTGATCAGGTTGGAGAACCTGGTCAGAGAGACCCCGTGAAACCAGAGATGTAACACATTGAGTAGATACTCCTCAGTGCCATGCCAGTTACCACGTTGCTTAGCACCAGGGTTTCTGCAAGGATCACGGGAGACGAGCTTCAGATATGATGAAAACACCAAGAGGAGGCC
This sequence comes from Microtus ochrogaster, assembly GCF_000317375.1. Classification (NCBI taxonomy): domain Eukaryota; kingdom Metazoa; phylum Chordata; class Mammalia; order Rodentia; family Cricetidae; genus Microtus; species Microtus ochrogaster. Next base: position 40,368,368 of record NC_022020.1, on the reverse strand, counting down.
GGCTCACAACATCCTCCGAGAGCCAGGCTTCTGGCCCTATCAGAGATGGAGCCATTCCAGCTCTTTCCTCCCACCGGTCCAAACTCAGCAACAACATTTGGCCGGGCACGGTGTTGAGCTTTCCTGTTGTCTTCCCTTGTTGATCCACTGACCAAATACGATACCCACACAGCTTGGGATTTTTGCAGGTTTATAATCCACATAGAAGAAAGATTGTTATATAAGCCTTGCCAAGACTATAGGCCTTTTAAATTCCCAACTAAGAAGCCGAAGAAATTTATGACAGGGTTGCTAGATGGGGAGGCCAAGTAAACTCACAATGTTGATCTTAGGTCTGTTTAAATTTCTCTTGCCTCCTGGCACTTTAAGCAAAAGTGGAAAGAAATCATTTACTCCTAGGAGCATTAAGCGTTTCGAAACACAGGGCACCGGGGAAGAGCATTAGGGACATAATTGATGTGTCACATGTGGTCCTGGCCTGGGGAGGGCAGGATTCCACTCCAGTGTTGTAGCCGTTTGTACCCCCGGTGACACAAGAAAGTCAGGGGACCTTCGCGTAATAAACAGTGAGTTATATGGAGGCTCAGCTTGCCTTGGTCATTAACCCACGTGAAGGGGCATGCTGCTCAGAGAGCGCCAGCCCTCCCATAAGGACAATCCAGTTGGCTCCCAGATACCAGAAAGTCAGGGATTTTTCCATGCATGTTTCCCTCGCTCCTCTGTAATTAGTTCTGATTCCTCTTTTGGGCCTTTTCGGCCTCTAAGGACTGCAAGGATTCACAACAGGCTTCACACAAAGTCTGGCCCTTTTAGGACTGTGGCTGGAGAGTGAGTTGAACCCTGAAGAGAAAAGCCAGCATTTAGTAGAGGGTCCAGATTTCACTCACCAGTCACGTGTCTGTGGGAGGACGTGGGAGTTAATCAGTGATAACACCACGTTCTTGCAAAGTGCTGGGATTCTGTGGAGGTTATGAAGGCGTGTGAGACAGAACACTGTCGGAATCTCCCCTCCTGAGGAGAGCCAAGAGGGAAAAGAGGGAGCCGAGTGTTCCTCCCTGGATCACTTTGATCTAATATAAGATGAAATGCAATCTGATACTTGCTCTGGTAACGGACTAACAGATGACTCAAGTAAAAAGTCATTTTAATGTGCAGCCCTGGACGTGATGGATAACCTTCTGGGGCACTGCTAAAGCTGCCCCTATGGTTTGTGTGGCTACAGGAATTTTCTGGAGGTAATGCCTATGGTTACCTACCCCCTTCCCACCATCTCCATGTTAGTGCTTTTGTGTGTGTGTGTGTGTGTGTGTGTGTGTGTGTGTAATCTGAGTCTTTTATATAGGAAAATCTGGCTGAAGTTGAAACTGGAGAGAAACATGACTTCATACAATTTATAATTTAACAAGCTCATAATTCAGACTAGATTTTTTTTTCTTTTTTTGGAATAACATCTCCTAAGAACCATCCATGTCCCAGCTTTCACAATCAGCAACCTGGGTCTTTAGAAGAAAGAATGCTTGGCATTGTCCTTGTGCTGAAGGAGGTGTATTTATATAAAGTCTGTGATATTCTTTATGGATACTGCAAATGACGAGGGAAAAGGAACAGAGGGAGGGAAGGAGGATTGGGAAAGAAAGAAAAGGCCCCGCTTCCCACATTTTCTGCAGCAGAGAGATTGGTTCTGCCCCGATAGGCTCCACCCTTCTCCCATTAAGTTCTGGGATTTGTGTATCTTTCGATGCAGACACTCAAATGCTTTCTTTACTCAGGAAGTTATTCTCCTCACGCCTTGTGAGGTCTTGGAACAGAAATTAGTTGAGAAAGAAACAATTGCTCCTCCTCTGTCCAGAAAAAACACACACACACACATTGCATCCTGTGTAGCTCAAAAAGAGCTGGGGTGTTTGTTGGGGGGGATAATGTGAGGGAAGTGGATCTTATTCCCACGTGTGTCATTTTTCTCCTTAAGGGGACACATGAGCCAAGAGGCCCTGTCTGTTAATGTGGTTTATAGGAGAACCGAACAGACACAAATAGAAAGCATTTGACTGGGGACAACCTTTTAATCCACAATGTATAGTGTTGATCCCATGAGGTTTTCTCTCTGTCTCTCTCTCTCTCTGTCTCTCTCTCTGTCTCTCTCTCTCTCTGTCTCTCTCTCTCTCTGTCTCTCTGTCTCTCTCTCTCTCTCTCTCTCTCGTCTCTCTCTCTCTCTC
>NC_022020.1:40356109-40366052 GCF_000317375.1 Microtus ochrogaster | reverse complement strand
GGGGACAACCTTTTAATCCACAATGTATAGTGTTGATCCCATGAGGCTTTCTCTCTGTCTCTGTCTCTCTGTCTCTCTCTGTCTCTCTCTCTCTCTGTCTCTCTCTGTCTCTTTCTCTCTCTCTCTCTCTCTCTCTCTCTCTCTCTCTCTCCCTTTCCCTTTTTCCCTCTCTTATTTCTGCAGGCCATTCCTGGTTCTCACTTTGACCCCTAATGCTAAGGTGTTTTTTTTTTTAAAAAAAAAAAAAAAGCAGAAATATTTAATTATAAGTAGGTTTAACACCCAGAGAGCTGATAACTCACTCCTGTGAGTAAGGGAGACTGTTGTTTGGGAAAGCTCTGTTTATTGATCTATAAATCATAGGAGCCATGTCTGACCCAGCAGCTGGGGCGAGTGGGGTCAAGGAACCCTTTCACTGTTAAGAAGCCTTGAAGCTTTTCTCTTTACAGGGCTCTCAATCACCCCTCCCGAGGCAGAAAGAACATCAAACAACCAAGATCCCTGAGAAGGAAAGATGGGTCCTCTTGTGCAGGCTAAGAATGTCTTTGAGATCTGCTTCACTGTGAGCAATTTTTCCCAGTTATTTGGAGGCAAGTGAGAGACTGGCAGGAGACAGCAGAGGTCACTGCTATTAACACAAACGATTTAAAATGCAGATCAAAGACAGTGTTGATAATCCATCTCACCCAGCCCCCTCCCTCACAGTAGAGATAACCCCTTCCTGGTATCTACAAAAGGACCCAGAGTACAGAGGACCCAGGCCGGCAGAGTGGTTGTCTCGTCTCACTACTCAGCCTGCTTTAGTGAGATCTCTTTCGGTCTCCACTTCTCTTGTTTATAAAATGATAATAATCATAGTATGGACTTTATAGTGCTGTTGTGAGAATGTAATGCCAAAAGACACACAACGATCTTGTAGAATTGTATGCAATACGGTATATGCTCAAATTGTAACCATTGTCAGCCCCTAGCCTGTCTAGAGCCACTACAAGAGCTGGTCTCCCTATCTGAAGTTGTGAATTAGGTTGCATGTTCAAAATGAAGCAGTAATGAAATGCCCATAAGAACACAACGTTTTACGTCATTAGATTTGAGTTCAACTACTTGCTGATCACTGCCTATGTGACTTGAGTCAAACAGTTTCTCTAAGCCTTCTCTTTCTCTTCCCTGCCAAGGCCTAGCTCACACAGTAGCTATGAGGACAACATCAGAGACCCACACAGAAGCAGGTCTCAGTTAATAGTGCTCTGTGGATCCGAAGCCGGCAAAACCCAAAGATGCTAGTTCAGCATTCCCAGGGACTGCTAACAAAAGCATCTGCTACCCTCTCACCACACAGGGCTAGACCCCGAAGCTACATAGGTGAGAGTCACAGAATCTTTCTCTCAAGGTAGTCTGGGGAGGGGGACACAGAAAATGCTTCATTTTCTTTCTGTGTGGTGCCTACCACGGTCTAAGCACACTAAAGAGACCAAAGAAGACTCAATGCTATGTCACTCCAGCCTGATGCATTTTCCTCCAATTCTCCATGGGATCCAGTCCTATCACTTTTCAGCTTTCAGAAGGCACTGCCAAGGCTGTTTCTGCAAATCTCAGTGTTACACATATACGATGGTTCGGTTCTCACATTGCCTCCTGCGCCAGCCTACTCGTGTTCTGAGAGTTGCATCACCTCATACTCTCGGAATGTGCAGTTCAGACATTTAACATGGGAAGAACAGATGTGTTGTGTCCCCAAAGTTTGTCATGGAGTAATGAACTAACTCCAAGAGGTAGGTTAAGTACTGTATGATGTTCTGGGGATATCTGTGGCTAAACTGTGGTGGGCAGGACCTGGAGGTGATTGCATGATCATTAACACAGTTAAAGAGCCTGGAGCCTAGAATACATCTGGAGGTATAATACGATGGTAAAGTACATGCTTAGGGTACACAAAGCCATGAGTTCAAACACACACACACACACACACACACACACAGAGAGAGAGAGAGAGAGTGAGAGAGAGAGACAGAGAGTCCTAGAAATATACAGTCCACTAATTTCCAGTAAAGATTCCAAACCCATTCAAGGGAGAGAAGATAGTCATTCAAACCAGTGTTGCAGGGAAATCTGGCAACCCACATATACAAGACTGATATTGGACTTGACCTTACATCATATACAAAAATTATCTCAAAGTGGATCAAAGACACATATAAGAACTTAATCTATAAAACTGTTATCAACACATATGGGAAAACCCTCACGATATTGGATTTGGCAATCATTTTTTGGATCTGACACCAAAGGCAACGGCAACAAAAGAAAATAGATAAATCAAACGGCATCAAAATTAAAAACTTTTGCACATCAAAGAACACTGTTAGCAGAGTGAAAAGGCAAACCATGGACTAGGAAAATATCTGCAAATTGTAGAACTGATATGAATCTAATACCTCAAAATATAAAGAAGTATGATTCAACAGCAACAAAACTGAAGGAACCCAGTTTTAAGATGAGCCAAGAACTTGGACAGATGTTTTTTCGTGGAAGCCTTAATAAATGTCCAAAGGATTCATGGGAACATTGTGGAAATGGATGAAATGACACAGTAAGCTAGCACTTCACACTGGTAAGGGGGGCTAGTTTGATGTCAACTTGACACATTAGAGTCATCTGAAAGGAGGGAACCTCAGTTGAGAAAAAAACATCCATAAGATAAGCTGGAGGGCATTTTCTTAATTAGTGATTGGTGGGAGAAGACCCAACCCATTTTGGGTGGTGTCATCCTTGAGCTGGTGGTCCTGGATTCTATAAGAAAGCAGGCTGTGCAGAATCCCAGCCATAGGCTCTTCACGACTCTGGGCAGTAGCAGGATATCTGAGAGGAGTCTCAGTGAGGGTCCAGTACTGATCGTGTAACAGAAGCCAAAGCCCTGAACCAAACCAATGACTCATTGCAATGCAAGGTGTTTGAGCAAAAGGGTAATCTGCATGACACACCACAGCACACGATGCCATTATGAAGAAGGAATGTGTGATGGAGAGGCAGAGGCTGGAAGACAGAGGAGCGGAGTGGTACAAGGAAGCAACAGGCGTGACTGGTATCAGAGAAGGCTGCGGCTGATAGAGTAGCAGATCACGGCCAGGAGAGGTCGGTGTGACGTGCTGTTTTATCTTAATTTTTATTTTCCTTTATGGGGGGGGGTACAAGAGTGGAGGGTGGATATGGAAGGACTGGGAAATGAGTGGGATTGGGGTACATGATGTGAAATTCCCAAAGATCAATTTTTTAAAAAAAAAGTTTAAAAATAAAAAAAGAAAGGAAAGGAAGTTATGATGAAGAAGCAGCACCCCTCCATGGCCTCTACATCAGGTCCTGTCTCCAGCTTCCTACCTTGACTTCTTTTAACACTGAACAGTAATACAGAAGTCTAAGTCAAATAAACCCTTTCCTCCCCAACTTGTGTTTGCTCATGGTGTTTCATCACAGCAATAGCAACCCTAAGTAAGACAATGGCTACTAGAAGGAGGAGAAGGAGGAGGAGGAGGATGAGGAGGAGGAGGAGGAGGAGAAAAGGAGAAGAGGAAAAGGAGAAGAGGAGGAGGTGCAGGAGGAGGAGAAGGAGGAGGAGGAGGAGGAGGAGGAGGAGGAGGAGGAGGAGAAAAGGAGAAAGAGGAAGGAGGTAAAAAAGTAGATGATGACAGGGAAGCAAGGCCATAGAAAAATCAGGATTCTTATGCAGCTTTGGGAGTAACACAAAAATGAACACTATGGAAAACAACATGAATAGTCCTCAAAGAATTAAAATTAGCATTATCTTAAGATGTAGGAAGGCCACACGTGAGAGCCTACCCAAGGACTTCAAAGGAGAATCCCGAAGTGAAATGCATGCACCTGTGTTCATCAGACTCATTTTCAGTATCCAATGGGAGAAGAAGAAGCTACGAGACGATGAGTGGATACATAAAATAGAGCGGACTCATACGGCAGGATTTCAGTAGCTTTCAAAAAGAGGAGAAAATTCAAATAAATTTCGACATGTGTTCAACTTGCATACATCATGCTGAGTGACAAAAGGCAAAATGCTATATGATTTCATATACTAGGGTCCCTGGAGAGGTAAACAAAACACAGCAAGTAGAATGGTGTTGACCAGGACCGACGGAGTGAGAACTGAAGTTCACTTGCGCAAAAGTCCCAGTTGGGGAAGATTACAAAGAATCTTCTAGGGATGGGTTGTTGGATGGCTGCACAACCATGCATTTAGTGCCGCGGAACTGTACGTGTGCGTAAGGTGGTCATTTTGATGGTTTGGTGGATGGCTGCAGAACCATGCATTTAGTACCATGGAACCATATGTGCTGTTAAGGTGGTAATTTTATGTTCTTCCTCTGTTTTCCACAATTACAAAAAGGAGAGACTCATTCTAAACAGGAAGCAGTTGGTAATGGATAGTCCAAGGCTCTCACTGCAGGACCGAAGTCTGGGGCTCTTTCTTCCCAGTTCAGTCGGGGTTCTCTGCAAGGTTGAAGGGCAGCAACATTACCAGGAGAGGGAACGGGAGAGGAGAGAAGGCAGGGTGCTGGGCCGTGTTTGGAGCTGGTGAAACCCGCTTCAATATCGTAAACTTCTTTCAAGGAGAACTTTACTTCCTCTTCTTTGGGAAAACCACCTCCATCTGGGTATAGTCATTAACATGTTTAGAAAAACTGCTTTGAAGAGTCTTTTTCCATCCCTTTATTTTCAGTCAAAGGGGCTTCAAGACTGGCCGGAAGTTCGCACTGCCAGTGAGACCAGTCTCTGTATCTAAGACTCTGGCCTGCGGAGCTGAAGCCCATCCAAGACACGGCTCAGAGGAAGGGAGCCGAATGGAAATGCTGTAGAGTGAACTCTGCACAACGCCAGGTCTCTAAAACGTGAGCTATGACGAACAACCTTGGGGACCCTTCCCTTGAAAAGGAGGAGGAGGCAGGAAGGCTGGAATCCAGGAAGGGCCTTCTGGCTGTGTGACTCACATTCACAGACACACAGCTTATAGAAGAGTGACATGTCTCACCATGTCCCCCAGGTGCACGTGAACATGCCTTCCAGGAAAGCTGACTCAGATGGAATAAGCAGCTCCAAGTTGGAGGAAGCCCAGGACGCAAGAAGATGCTCTTAGCTATGGGAGACAGGGCTTGAACGGAAGCCGAGCCAAGCCTGTCCTGGTTCTTCCCACCTTATTCGGAGAGATTCAAAGTACCTCTGTCCCAGACTCAGTCTTCTGGCCCCATTTGAGGGCTTTAGTATCCTTCTCTTCTTTGGCCCAAAGCAGAGTCATCAAAGATGACCCTCGTCAGTAGCAGTGGGAGAGACTAATGTCCTTGCCTCATGTGTAATGTCGACTTTTAGAAAGCAAATGGTTTGCAAACCTGGAAACAGATCTCCCCCAGCTGTGGATTCTGGCTAATTTCCACACGGACTCATTTAAGAACAGTTTCACTTAGACTAGATGCTTGTGGCCTGTTTTCTGTGGGTGCTGCCCTCGCAATGGACATGCAGCATTGGCTCCTCCCCTGCTGATAAGGAAGGAAGGCCTGGGCATAGGATGCTTCAAGTGCAGGACTAGGCCAAATCTTTACATGTCAGGTACTTGAAAAGGTACTGGAAGGAAGGTGGGATGAAGACAGAAAGGTTTCTTTTCGAGAAAATTTTTAGCACACAGTCTAAGGGGGAACAGCATGGCATGACTATCCTTACCTTTTAACAAACTTCAACTAATTCTCCACTCTCCTTGGCCTGATTTGTGAGCTCTCCCTGTGGACACGGGGTTGTTTCTCTCACAAAAGACATCTATGAATGGCACAAAGGTTAGCATATGAGATCTTTAAGAAAATATCAAAGAAAATGGGGTAGAGTAATTTCAGTACACACATTTACAGAGTGACGTGTTTGCAGACCTCTGGTAGTTCTGGAACTTCTACTGATCTATGGTAGTTTAAATATATAGCCCAGAATTCTTTGCCGTTCTTCTCTGGACAGGTCTGTTGTGGCTCCAACAGAGAAGGCATGGTGGGAGCATTGTTGTATGTTCCCCTAGGGTTGTCATGATGGAGTAGCCATGGCTCAGCACTCTGGTCAACAGCCTCAGCTTAGCTCTCAGCTGAAAGTGGATCAAATGCCAACCACACAAGGGGGCTCGTTATTGCAGTTGCTGTTGTTGATGAAGAGGGGTGAGGGCCATGGGAAGAGAGGGAGCGAGGGAGAGAGAGAGGATCCTCATTATACTGTGAAGACGTAAGTCGCAAACAATGCCACACCAGTTTGGAATTATAATTAATAGGGTGATATTTATTTAAAGGGGAAAAAACTTACAGATAACCGTCCCAGACAACAGCCCTCTGCACAATCAGGAAGGAGTCTAGTCTCCGGAAACGGAGCAGGAAGCGAAGAGAGCGCGCGAGAAGGGAAGTAGCTGCTTTTTTAAAGGGAGAGAGACCACGCCCCAGTGGGCTGGTATCTCAGCAGCTATAGGCTGGAGGAGCTGAAGGACCTCCCGCAACAATACTGAATGCATAATATATACTTAAGTTTTCATATTGGTCTCCAATTACACCTTCTAGCAACTATTGAACAATCTCTGGCTATTTTCTCTTCCTTTGAATGTTGATCTTATATGTATGCTGTTCTTTCACGCTGCAGGAATATTGCAATGTATAGGTCCCTGCAGAGAACAGAGGCAGGGGCTGGGGGTTGCTCTGGACACCCAGCCCTCACTGAACTCTCAGATGGTCTGGCTCCAACCAACTGTTTCTGTATTCTTTTAAGAGATTCTGAGCAAGAACCATCCAGATGAGCTCTTTCCAAATTTCTTATCTTCACATGTTTTGAAGAGAATTCAAAGATTGTTTTAAGCTGTTCATTTGGGGAGTAATTGGTCATACGGCAATAGCGACAACCTATGTGGTCTGCTGTAGTTTGTGCTTTCCAAGGAAAAGGTCAGGAGACAACTTTGTATGTATGTTGCGAATTTCATTTGCAAGGCAAGTTTGGTTATGGCTTTTCAAAATTCCCATTCTGTACCTGACAGCTATTATCTTCTTTTAAAAATGTTTTTTTAAAGATTTACTTTAAAATTACACATATTGTTGCATGTAGGGCCTGAGGAGGCTAGAGAGGGTGGGATCAGAACCCAAGGAGATGGTGTTAAAGATTGCTGTGAGTGAGCTTGTGGGAACTGGAATTTGAGCCTGGATCCTCTGGAAGAGCAGACAGTGCTTTTAACTACAGAGTTTTTTTCTCTAGCTTCACTATTATGTTCTTAAGTTTCTCGTGCCTTAGTAGGATTCCAGGTAGTCATGGCTAGCCACCAGACACCAGTCTTTATTATATTTGAATGTTATTATTTACAATAGTAAATTTCATTTTTTTAATTTTCCTACATATATTTTCAAATCTTATGTGGAAAATACTGACTAAGCACCTACTAGATGCTATTATTTTAAGTGAACACATTTCATCTTTGCATTGATTATACAGGATAGGTATGATCATTGCTAATCCCATTTTATAGATAGATAAGAAAACAAGTACAAATTGAAATGTCAGTGAATATGTATTGAGTGATTATAGTATACATACATATATGCATATGTGTCATCGTAGTTATAGGTGTTGGATTTGGGGTTGGCTACAGAGAGTCTGATGCAAATTCATTAATCCCTGAACCTCTGCTGCCTCTGCCTCTCTACTTTGCAACGTTTTATCCCATTTCTCTCTTTGTCTTTCATACACATAAATGGTATACTGCAACATAAAAGAAATATTTATATTATATAAAACGTTATAAGTATTCAGCAGAAGTCACATAGAAATATAAAATACAAACCTGTATGGACTAGGATAAGTGACTCATATACATCTGAAAATTAGATGTGGTAAGAGTATCCATCACCCCATCTCTTATATATTATGGTATGAAACTGTCATATTAGGCCAAAAAGGAGCTTAAGCCTCCTTCCCTTTATTTTTACACACAGCATAGCCACACTCCTGACACATCAACAGACTTTCTCTAGACCAAGTACAAAATCATGCTTTCCAATAAAAGCACTTCCAAGCCGTGGGGCTAAGACGTAGGCAAGACCAACAGCGTCGAGATAAGGCTTGAAAAGTTGCTCCCTCTCCACAGCAAACCAGCCACACCCTTGCCAGTTGGCTTTCAAAAGCCCGTTGTATGCTTGCTTATTGGCAAGAGAGCCCTTGAAGCCATTTGAGAATCTCCTTTTCCAAATGGCCCTGTAGGTGTCACCTAACAACAGTGACATGACGTGTAGATGAATAATGACTATCCTGTGTCATGATTAAGAACATGGACCCTAGAGCCAGAATGCCAAAACGCACATCCCAACTCTGCCACTCCCTCGCAAGGTGCCCTTCAGCAAGGCACTCAGCGTCTCAGGTCCCTCGTGGGTAAAGTAAGGACACTCAGAGAGCTCACCACGCCATTGCGAAGGGAGCTCGGTAAATCAATGTTAGAAAGCACTTAGGGCAGTGCCTGGCACAGGGAACCTGCTGTATAAATGTTTGTCAGATAAGTAAATGAAATGTATTGCCGACAGATATTTCATCCTGGAGCCGGCCACGGCCACTGGTGTACAGTGCACAGATGCAGAACGTGAGTCATGGTTACCTGAGGGGAAACGTGGGTGGATTTCTGGGTTGATGTTGAATGCTGATACTACAGAGAAGGTATTTTTAGGCTAATACTCTAAAGGAGGTATGTTTTTAGGCTATTTTGTGAGAAATGATAGTGAATGGAAAAAGTGAGTTCACTTGGGCTTGGGGGTGGGAGACGGAGCAGCAAGAATAAAAGGGTAAAATAATTGTGATGATGGCACACGCCTTTAATCCCAGCACTCGGGAGGCAGAGGCAGGGGGATCTCAGTGAGTTAGAGGCCAACCTGGTCTACAAAGCAAGTTCCAAGATAGTCAAGACTGTTACCTGTTACACAGAGAAACTCTGTCTCAAAAACAAACAAAAAGAAAGAAGAAAGAAAAAAAGAAAAAAGAAAAGGAAAGAAAGAAAAAGAAAAAAAAGAGTTAATTCAGCACCATTTGACTTTCTGCACTGATCTCTGTCTGGTGTGCTTATGATTACCCATGGTCATAATTATTCCTTGTAGCAAAAGAATCACAAAACCTTTGTGCTGTGTCTTGATGCATGTACGGCTTGTGGAGCTGGAATTACTGCAGGGCTAGGCAGCTTCTCGTGGCTGTGGAAAAGTGACAAGAGAGGAAGCAGAGATAAGCAAAACTTCTTGTAGCTATGATGGAGAAGTGTAACATGCAGGGCCAGGCCTGCCTGTTTGTTGGGGTTTCTGTCCTGCCCGGTACCCCCAGCTGTTTAGCCCCAAAGAAAATCACACATAGATCTCTCTAAGTTATAAAGCTGATTGGCCCATTAGCTCTAGCCTCTCCCTGGCTAACTCTCACATCCTGATCAACCCATTTTTCTGATTTTTGTTAGCCATGTGGCTCAGTACCTTTTTTCAGTGGAGCAGCTCATCTTCTTGCTGCTTCGGTGGTCCAGGCAGGAGTGGGAGGTATCCACTTCCTCCTTCCCAGAATTCTCCTGTTCTCATTATACCATTTCTACTTCCTGTCTGGTTTTCCCACCTATGTTTTCTGCCTGGCCAATCAGCGTTTATTTATAACATGATTGACAGAATACAGACAATTCTCCCACCCGGAGAAGCAGCCTACTGTTCCTGCCAGCACGATTAGCCGAACAAGTTAGATGCAAGCAGGTATTCAAGGTGAGGGGACATAGGTTCTGCCAGTTTAATAGCCCAGACCTTAAAGCCACCTGGCAAAGGAAAGGGCTACAGAGCGGCAACATCAAAGACTATGCCCATAATCCAAAGCGCTCGCCCAAGGTTTACTTTTATAGCTACGCATTTAAAAAGTACACCTAAGGGAG
>NC_022020.1:40343028-40355452 GCF_000317375.1 Microtus ochrogaster | reverse complement strand
AAAAAAAAAAAAAAAAAAAAAAGACTCACCTGGAATGCAGACATTTAGCTAGTACACTTTTCTGGTATTTGACTTTTTAAAATTATTTGCTTGAGGGTGAAAGCACTGGTGTACTGTCAAATACATTTTGAAACTATAAAAAATATTATGACAGAACTGGAAGAAATGTCTCCCATAGCCATGGACAACCAGAGCGGATTAGGAAATACTGTGTTCTTAGCTCCAAAATTAAAAAGACAGCTTCCTAACTTTGAAATGCTGCGCGCCCGCTCAAAGTATCCCCTGTAACTTCTGGGTTTATATCTAGTCTGAACGCTCATGGCGTGCAAAGAACCATTAAACACAACACCTGTTAACAACAACTTCAAATTACAAAGGGAGGGCTGGAGAGAGGGTTCGGTGGTTAAGAGAACTTGTCGCTCTGGCAAAGGGCCCCAGTTTGATTCTCAGCACCTACATGGTGGCTCACAGTGCTCCGTAACTCCACTCCCAGGAAATTCAAAGTCCTCTTCTGATCTTCGCAGGCATCGGGCATATGTGTAGTGCACGTATACACACTCAGACAAAGCACTCATACAAACTAATACATAAATCTTTTTAAAAAAGATTAGAAATGGAGTTTAAAAGGAAAGAAGGAAAACAGAAGAAACTCAAGGAGATGAGGAAACAGATTTATAGCCCAAGCAGTCAATCATGGAGCCAGGTGACCAGATGACTGTCAGGAAGATAGCTCAGAAGAGAATGCAGACTGTACTACTCCTAGAGTTCACATGAAAAAATAGGATTTGGGTTAAAATATACTATTATTTATAAACTTACTATGACTCTTCCATCCTGTGGCTAGCAGGCTACATGTGCGTTCTTTGCTGTCATGTGCTCTATAAACAATGATAATTCTCAGAATACGTGAAGGTCAGAGTTTGGGCTGGGTGGTATATTTGCCCCCAAAGTTGTACGTTGATGTCTTAATGTTCAGTTTTGAGGCAGGGGCATTAGGGAGTAATTAGGTTTAGATGAGATCATGAAGTTGGAACTACCTCTGTGGGTTCCTTAATCTCGGACTCTCCGGCTTTCAGAAATGTAAGAAACCAAGACACACATGCTTCTTAATCCACTGGGCTGACGCTGCATTAAAGCAGGGCAGGAAAACTCAAGAAGTCGCTAGTGTGTGAAAAGGATTCTGTACAGACAACTTTGTCCCGAGAGTCAGTGGGACAAGTTCCTCTGGTGCATGAGGCCCTTGGTCACATTTAAGACCGGATTTCTCACTAGGAAATGCTGTCATTCTGCACTGGAAAAGGGGCATGGCCACCCTTACCGATCAACAAGGGTGAGCAGGGGTAAAATTATCTCAATGGGGAGAATGCTCCTAAAAGGGAAATTATTTAAATGAACTATTGCCCGCCTGCTGATCACAAGTTGTTGAATTATGAATTACAGCAGTGAACTGGTTATTCAGGACTGCTGGAACAAACAACCACAGGTTGGTCTGACAACAGAAAACATTCTCAGACTGGAGGAGGCTCTGTGGGTCTGGAATCCGTGTGTCAGCAAGGCATGCCTCCTTAAGGGCTTTATAGGAGCGTTCACCTATAAACAAAGTTGTCTGTACAGAATCCTTTTCACACACTAGCGACTTCTTGAGTTTTCCTGCCCTGCTTTAATGCAGCGTCAGCCCAGTGGATTAAGAAGCATGTGTGTCTCTGGTGGTTCCAGATCACCTTCGGCATGTAAATGTGTGACTCCAGCCTCTGCCTCTACCTTCACGTGAACTCAGCATGCCCCCCCCCACTGCCGCCCTACTGTGTTTCTTCTGAGGAGCCCCTGGACTGGATTTAGGACTCTCCTGCACAATCCAGAAAGCTTTCAGGACCGCTAACTGACTCGTTTCTGTAAAGACACCTTTTCAAAGCACATTCACATTTACAGATCTAGAGGGGAGGGGATGGATATCTTTGGTATTTTTGATGGGCCAGGGACCATTCAAGCTACTGAAGCCAAAAAACAAAACAAACAAACAAAAAAAACCAGAATAAAAACTCAGAAGAGAATACAAACAATGGAAGCTTCAAATCTTTGTGTTCAGGGTGTGAAATGTAACCTGTCTTTCCTAAAGTGCAGGTGTGTGCTACCATGTGGGGATGGACCTGCCCTGGCTTCCTGACAGCGGAAAAAACTGACAGGAAAACCCCATAAGAGCTCTTTCTATTTATTATATGGTAAATTCTGTTCTATACGGTAGATGCCATAGTCGATTTTGATTCTGCTTGGGATCCCAAATAATTAGTATTTTCTTACAGTTGGGGAATAGTCATACATAATTTCCATATGCAGATTTTTTTATTAAACTAAGGGATGGGAAAGAGGGATGATGACAAGTAGGGAGGGTCTACAATTGTAGCCGCTGCCTCACTGCAGGACGCCTGTTTAACTGATGACAGAGGCTCTAATGTGCTGCCCTGCTGGCATTCTTTTGGATCTCTATAGGCCTCCTAAAAATCTTGAAGAAATAAAGCTCCTGCTCTCCCAGCCCCTTGTCCCTCTTGCTACGTGAGTATGAGTCCATTAGCCCTCTTTGTTTTGTCTCATACTTGAAATTTTCTTGTAAGATGGTAGATAAATATATCTGATTTTATTATCTACTGTGGGCCTCTGTCTTTTTCATCTTCGTTCATCTCCTGAAGATACAGTTCACTGAAAGGTCATTTTCCAGTCACAAGATCCAATAATCAAGGATCTTAATAAGAAAATTCCCTTTTAGTAAAATTCCATGTGAATGTTGTTGTTTGAGAATTTTTCTACAGAATGGTCCATTTTTTTCAGCACATTCCCAAAAATCAATTTTTTTTTTTTTGCTTCGAGAAATTCTTTAACTTTGATGTGAAAAACTGCTATTGATGCAGAAGATGATAGTAACGAAAAATTATTAACAGGAAATTTTTAATTCAAATAAGAGACAAACGTCCCAGGGAAGGGGTTCCAGGGAGACATCAGAGTAGGGGCCAGTCTTCACAGAAGACTCAGTGTGTGGCTTCTGGTGGCAGAGGGTTAGTGTGGCACCCAAATGTGTGTCTGCTTGTTTTCCTTATACCCCAGAAAGCAACTCCTGACCTACTAGGGCTTCTCAGGTAAGGACTGAGTGCCCCCCAAGTCTGTCCCCGCTGAGTCCAGTGTGGGCTTGAATAGCCTCTAGATTTCCGTTGACTACAAGTCATTTTTCCTTTCCATTTCTTATTCCTACCATGTCCCATTCATTTTTATAGAAGCATGTGTGACTAAGCAGATGGACAAACGCTGCTGATCTGCAGACCTCAAGCCTCATTGAAAGCCTACAAAATTATCCACACCAGAGACTGAAAACTACCCACCATCCCATCTTTTGCCTGAATTGCCCATCTTAGGAAGCACTGACTCAATTTATAACCTATTCAAGATCCGAGTCACATAAGAAGAGACCATGTCTAGCCCCAAGAGACCCTTTTCCCTAAGGGATATCCAGAAGGAGACGCAGGTACCCCACTGCTTCCAGAATGCCTGTATCAAATATACATGTTCATTTCTGATGTAATTTTTTTCTCAAAGAACATTTGCATGTTGTTCCCGGGCCATGGGCTGTCTATGCGCTACACCAGAAGAAGCAGGCTGAGAGTCGAGCTGGGTGAAGGTGGTCTGGTAACTGAGCTTCATTGCTCTGGGAGGAACAGCAGACTTGGCAGCTAGTTGCCAGCTGTGGATGATCAGTCACATGTTCATTGCATTGAGATCGTCCTGTTATTATGGATAAACATTCTCAAAATTAAATGCAAGCATGAAAACCCAGGGACAATATTTCTTCTCATTGATTAGCCAAAAAAAAAAAAACAAAAACAAAAACAACAACAAAAAAAAACCCAAGGATCATTATCTGTTCCTCTTTCAATCTAACATCCAATATATAGTCCATCAACAAATTCGCTACTGTCTATCAAAATCCAGACACAATCTAACCACTTCTGCTACCTTTGCCAGTATCACCCTAGAGACGGTACCATCATCTCCCCTGGTTACCTGTCGCCAGCACACATCCTCTCTCCTTTTCTTTGTTACCGTTTATTTCTGAGACTGTATTTAATTGCTACATTTCTCCCTTCCCATGCCTCCCTGCCAGTTCCCACATGCCCCTTCCCACTCTCCTTCAAATTCATGACCTCTTTTCCCACTCATTGTGATGGCATGCACATGTGTGTTTGTATATACATCTATACTCCTAAGGATAACCGCTGAATCCATATAATGTTGCTTTCTGTATGTTTTCAGAAAGGCTGCCAGATGATGGCTTCCAACCAGAACGTGCCCTGCTTCTGCTCAAAACCAGCTTTCCCCGCCTTCCCCAGAGGAAACACTGCGTTCTCACAGCGCCTTCCAAAGGCTCCACAGGACCACCCTGCTTTACCTCCTCCCATCTTCTCCACCCTCAGTGTCCTGCTTGCTCTTCTTGGAAGCTCACACACTTCTCAGTCAAGGAGAACTTTACTCTCCAAAGCAATAGGAAACGAATCGCATTGCTGACTCAACCCTTTGTACTGGTAGCCCTTAGCCTGTAAGGTGAAGAAGAGTCATAGGCCCAGTCCCACTCTTAGAGCAGAGGATTCTATTTTACCCCAAGGGTTGTCAGGGCCAGAACTAATGGACGGCTCTCTGTACCTGAATTACTGGAACTTGACTTGGTCAAGCAAACTAGATGGCAGCACCTGAGGATTAATCCAAAACTGTCTTGAATATATCTTAAGAAACCAGGGGGCTAGGTTTTCACATTCCTGCAGGCTACTATTTTCTGCCAAAGCACCTTCAGTATCTGTTGACGGCTTACCGCTCACAGTAGAATCAGTTTCCTCTGGAGAATGACTAGCCTGTGAGAGGGGATAGAGATAGTTTGGTGGTAAAGACCTTACCCAGTTTATACAGAGCCCTGGGTTCAAGCCCTAACATGGTGGGGGGGAATTGATATGGGACAGAATAAAAGGGCAACAATCTATCATAGAAATGTTTTATTAACCAAATGTATTTACACCTTTTCGTTGGCAATCCCTAACTTGTGTCTGTTTTTCATTTAAGTACAACACAATCTGGGCAGATCCTACCACAGGAATAAAGCAACAAGCATGAACTCATTAGTCTTTTGAAGTTGGCTGTTTGTTTGACTTTAATATTCAAGCTTTAAAAAGTTCTATGGGTTTTGAAGGTAAGTAATTTGCTTACCACCCTAACTGCAGTTCAGGCCTTCCTCTTACCATGGGCTGCTTCTGTGACTGGTTACATGTTCTGCATTGCCAATCACGGATTTGTATAATGTTCCAAACTTTAGACAGTAGAACACAAACTGAGTCCTTGCCCAATCCATTGCATTCAATGGGAAGTTGAAGAAGATCCTATTTCTATTCCATTTTAAACATTAGCAGGAAGTGTAAAATAGCTGCAGTGTTCTGGCAGGATCTAAACACCCGCTTGGTACCAGCACACTGCAAAACAGAATGTCTTCCCTTGATATGACACGCTCAATTAACTCGGGGACCTTAGGCCCACAGGGCTTTTCGGGTGATCTGTGTCAGTTTTCCTCAAACCCTCACATCTGAACCGAGACTTCCAAGAAGAGTTTGCCCCAGGTTTTTCTATTTCATTCTTCTAGGTTGAGACAAAGCAGAGAGCGTACACCAGATTGTCTAGGGAAAGTAAGACCACAGGTGCTGATTCCGTTGGCATCTGACTGTGCTCATGTGGGGACCAGCCAGGGCTTCAGTTTGGATGTTTGGTCTGGGTTGGCTGCCCTTGCCAACATGTGGCAATCACCTGCTGTGGTGGGATTTCTTTCCCCTTTTTTCTTGAAAGCAAAGAGTTCTGTTGTGGAAATGTATCCCCAGCTTGTTAAGTTTATTTCAAGATTGTTTTTTTGTTGGGAGTTACATGCCAAGCTTAGGGGGAAGAAAGGCAATAACAGAGATATTTTTGCAAGGCAGGAAACAGGAAATACCAACTAGGAGTCTGCCATTTTCAACTGGCTTGGAGACACGTTTGTTGCTTTGAGCAAATGTCCCTGTTAGAATCATAATATAGGATAACGTGGCGTAACTGCTGTCAGTGAAGAATTGCCCGGTAACAAAGCCAGTGCATGAAGAACCTTGTAAACTTGCTTTTGGAACAAACTTCACAAACAGCATCATCTAGATTATACCAAGAATCTGAACTGGGCCCTGTAGTACCTCCTGCAAATAACTCCAGTGTAGTAGGAACGGTTGGCCGCTTCCCGCCACCCAGCTAGCTTTACACCTGAAATAATTACACAGAAACTCCATTAGTTCTAGCCTCTTATTGGCTAATTCTCACATCTTGATTAACCCATTTCTAATAATCTGTGTAGTACCACGAGCTGGTGGCTTACCAGGGAGATTCTTAACCTGCTTCCGTCTCAGAGAAGAGAGGCATGGTGTCTGCCTGACTTGGCTTTCTTTCTCCCAGCATTCTGTTCTGTTTTCTCCACCTACCTAATTTTCTGTCCTATCAAAGGCCAAACAGTTTTCTTTATTAATTAACCAATGAAACAACAGATAGAAAGATGACCCTTCTCCATCACTCCAGTATTTGTACCTTTGACAAACCTAACCTGTAATGACTTGTTGCTTCAAGCCACCATGTTAGCCACATAAGCCGTAAGTCTATATTCTTCATGGACACAACTGCATAATGGCTCCACTGATGCCCCCAAAGTAATTTTGTTAGCACCCTGACAGAACAGAGAAAGCCCTGTTTCCTGTTGAACTTTGCTCTGAATGTTTTCCCCTTGACAATAGTGCTCAAGCCTAGGAGCGGAGGCTGACGAAGCTGCTGAGAGAATATCGTTAGGTATGTACGAGCGAAGGATAATGAACATTTTTGTCAGAAAGAGAGGAGAGCCTTGTGTAAGCCCTCAGAACGGTGCCTGGCAGTGGTTATAATGTGGGCTGGAGCTGTGATCATCTTTATCATCTTTCTTGACATCCGAGGGAAGCAGCCCAGAGCTGCTTTATTTTTCCGCTAACCTACACTCAAGAGAATCTTTCCTAAGGACAGCAGTAGCAGCTTTAGCTCTTGGGGAAGGTGGTGCAATAGTTTCACATCTTTGCTCTATATTCTAACCTATTTTGATGTTTTAGCATTTTGTAAATTAATCTGCGGAACCGACTGTCTCGTTACTTTAAAGAAGAGAGCCCTTTATGGGCCACAGCTATGGCTCAGTGGCAGAGCACTTGTCTTGCCTGTGCAGGGAGGGCCCTGAGTTCAAACTCCTCCACCACCCATACAGACAAATGTGAAGATCTCAGCACACAGTGACATTGCTAGAGCCTATTGTTATCAATTCAAGATGCAGCTCTCTTAGAATCTTCCAGGATTTGATGTCCGGGATTAGAGATGATTGTGGAAAATCAAATGAAATTCACATCAAAGAGTTTATTTGTTATTCCTGGCCTGGTTTCTGTAGGCCTGTGTAACCCTAATGGGATAGCAAAGAATCTGTTACCAAACACAAGGCTGCTGGACGGGCACAGTGATCCCTGGGCCCACACGACGCTGGAAATGTGCTGCACTGTGAGATGCGCCATGTTCCCAGTGATGTAATCAACACTACTTATGCTTGAGGAACTTTAATTTGCACAATAATTTAAAGCAACGATGCTCCGTTATGAAAAGCAATTGAATATTAGCTTCTTGCGTGAGCCATATTAAGCAGCCATTAGGAATAGTTTCACTGTGGCATGGAGTTGGGAGTCCAAGTATTAGTTGGGTCACTGAATATCTTCCAACTTTAATGCAGAAGAAGTTTGACATCATGATTAAAATGCTGAAACCGTTGTCATTTTAACCCATGGGTGAATATCTACTCTAGCCAGCCACTGAAGGGGAAAATAATATTTTCTCATCAGCAATTAAATAGGTTTGCTTATAGTGAACACCTACAATGAGGTCTCGCCACAGGAGTTCAGTATTTGTTGAATGAGTGAAGGAAACACTGAACGTATCAACCCGTGAAGAAACTAATGAATTTAAGTGAGTGACATTGCCTGAGGTCCAGACTGACACACTGTGACCCTGTGAAGACAGAAGAGAAACCATAATCTTTTTTCTGCTAGGGGCAGTTTTCCAATAAAAATATACCTAATGGAATTTAATAAAAAGTTCCTAATGAACTAAGTTATATAAAGTATGCAAGGTTAAGCTTTATACGTTTAATTATACAATAATATTATAAAACAAAAGAGAAAGTTAATATTTTTAAAGACAAGGACAAAACAAAACAAAGACTGAAAAAAGAGTTAATACATATTTCCTGAGGAAAATGCTTAGCTTTCCTTTGGGTTACTGAGATTCTCTTACAGAAATGTGATGGTCTGTATTCCCACCTCTTTCCTTTCTGCTCTATGACCTCTGTAGGCTTCCCCCTTTGACTCAGACACTCAGCTACATGGATGAGCATACGGTAGGATGGTAAGTCTTTTTGTAAGTGTGTGTATTTATTATTGTTGTGAGTGCAGATGCACGCACACCATGGCATATGTGCGGGGGTCAGAGGACAACTTGGAGTCAGTTCTTACCATCTTGGTCCCAGGAAGTGCCTTTCCCTATGCTGGCCTGAGAAGCCTTATGGTTGAGAGGAATTTGATCTGTCTCCCTCAACAGGGAGTATGGAAATCCTGGTTCAATTCTGACCATCCACTTTTTCATCTTAGATAGCATCTTTCTTCATTTTATTACTAGTTAGGATTATAGTTTCCACCAACCACCCACCGTGTCCTAAAGGACTGTTTGTACACTTTAAAATGTTAATATTTCCGAAGCCTTTCTGTTGAGAGGTTTCAAGAAACCCCTTCCCCTGCACACACACTGAGTAGGTGCTTTTGAGACCCTCATGACTGCTGTACTGCTTTGGGTGGGAAGTCAGCCTGTAGGAGCAGGCCTGTCCATAGACCAGTGGCCCAGGCTGCCCCATAGGAAGCTGGAAGTCTGAAAATCGTGAGTATCAAAATGCCTGGACATTTAGAGTACCAATTTTCTATTTTTTACGCAGAACATATTTTCTGACCAAATTCAGCTGCAGATATATGAAAAAAAAATCCAGAATAACGAAAGTGATAACGGACTCTGTAGAGAGTCCTAGAGAGGAGCTTTGGCACCGCTCACTGCCACATGCAGTGGGAGCTGGGCAGCATCTGGCAAAGCCGCCAGGGCAGCAGAGAACATTGTTCTGAAAGATCTCCCATGCTGGACATGAAGAGTTTTCATCGAAAGCTGCTATATCGCCTGGTATTCAGCTAGGAAGGGAGGCAAATGCATGAGCTGATTTTTCTCGCTGAACAAAAAAAATGTCCTCATTATATTCAGAAAACCCAGCCACATATTTAGACCTGGATGCATGAACATTCGCTCCTTTGTGGGGCAGAGCTGTAATTTTCTCTCGCAGAGAATCTGAGTTCAATTCCCAGCACCCACGTGATGGCTCCCAACTCCAGTTCCTGGGATCCAGACGCCCCCTTCTGGATTCCTCAGGCACTGCATGCACATAGCGCACAGATATACTTGTAGGTAAAAAAACAAAAAAATAAGATAAATATTTTTAAAAGAAAGAACAGAGAGCTTTTTAAAGGACCGAGTATACCATGATATATTAAACTGAGCCGCACTATTCCTTTCTGAAATGTGTGTGTGTGTGTGTGTGTGTGTGTGTGTGTGCGTGTGCTTTCCAGAAGACAATGAGTAAGCTCAAAAACAAAGCACTCCTTCAAAGGCTGTGCTTAGCCACCAGAAGCCTGCCACAGAATTACTGCTAGGAACTCGCTCGGGCTGTTTATGGAAACAGGCAGTGGAGTAGATTCAGGAGCTGAGTTTCCATTGAGATCTAATGGACCAGAAGCCCCCCCCCATCTTATCTTCCCAATGCCAGCTCGATACATAGACCTTGATCCAGTTATGTTGAGCACATCACTGAACCACTCCAAGCCCACTGGAAGCCATACTTTTCCAAGCACTCAGAGAACAGCCCAAGCGTGTACATGGTTCTTTTTTCTTTTGATTAATCAATCTCGAGAGAGGAAAAGGCAATCTCTATTGATAGCAGCAGTTAGTCCTGGCGGTCGGAGCTAGCCCACCCGTTGCTAGGCTACTTTCTCACGATATTTTCGCACCTGACTCATTTTTCTCCCTACTTCAGTGACAATGATTTTGCCACACTCAGCAGGGAGTGAAGGAGCCTCCAAGGGCTTCCCTGTGTGCAGACGATGCCATTGCCCGAGCCGAATCTGCCAGTGGGCATGACTGCTCACACATCCAGCTCTCGCCCAGAAACAACGACAACAAAATCACTTGAAGACTAACACCTCAGAGTCAGCCTCAGACCAAAGAACTTTATTTCTGTTTTCATTTTCTTAAGCTAAAATGTTATTGAAAAGAACCTTTTCTCCACCGGCTGCTTCGGAACAATATATTGTATTATGAAGCTCCGTACACTTTAAATGTTTTTGAAATCTGGACAGGACAAAGCAAGTCCTCCACTTCCGTCCTTTGAATTTGCAGCGGAAACCACTCTCTCTTCCTTTTTCCAGCGCCAGTTCCCGGCTGTCGGGTGGGAGGAGCCACGCGAAAGTGCACCGAGAGGGAACTGTGGCAATGGGCCACCTCTTAGGCGCAGGGGGCGCCAATCCAGCCAGGTTCTTGCTTCTGCCTCAACCATCCTTGCTGTGGCAACCAACATCGGGGTGGACCAGGCCTAGACAGAAGGAGGAAGGCCGGACCACGGGTCCCCTTGAACATGCTACTACAAAACGAAACAAAAACAAAAAGGTGCGAAGAGAACCAAGTCCCTGTGCGTTCTTACTCACAACTGTGGGCAGAGGAATCCTCCCTTTGGTATTAAATAACAGTTTTAAAAAGCTTTTTAGAAATAAAGCAAACACATGGTGGGACTGGAAACGCTAGCCATCCCAGGTGAGCTGTCCACGGAAATCCGTCTCATCCCTAAGTCATAAATAAATAATCTCTTTCCTGCCAGGATCAATATCTCTTAACATCTTACTTATTTTATTACTGCTTTTGGTTTTCTGGGACTGATTGAAAGTTGCTCAGAGGAAATCTTTGGTTTTGCTTAAGTGTCCGTGACATTTAATCATGACTTTCCTTGCACTTTAATTCCAGCCAGTCAATCAGTTAATCCACTTCGATTGATTCTGGGCTCTCGGTTATTGGCTTGCACTCATTGGGCATCCGCTGGTGTCGACTCAGCTGCGTGGCCTGCGTGAAGCTCCTCTCGCACCTCTCGCACCTGGTGGAGGCAAGAGAGAAAATTGAGACCAGGGAGCGGGGGCCTTCCGGGTGATGGGCTTCCTCTCATCCTGACTGATCGGAACAGACACTCCAAAGTGGCATCAGATTTTACTGGCTCAAGAGGTTTAATTGGTGGCTCCTTCCAAAGCCTGGGCCTGGGATGGGACAAAGCCGGTCTGAGGCAGAACAGAGGGACCTGTCAATAGGCTGGGGGGGAGGTGATTTCTCCAGAGAGCCCTGTCCTGCTGCACTTCTGATCGCTGTCAGTTCGAATAGATAAAGAACAAAAAGAGATTTTTAGGAGTGAGCCATCAGAGCAGCGGCTCGGCTGCAGTTTTCTGCTCTGTAACCCCAAAGAGAAATGGGTGACAAATAGAATTTCACCTGCTGCTAATTTCAAACCCAGAATTCCCCTTCTCTCAGCAGCCACGGCAAGCAAGCTTGTCTCGGAGTTTGGAAACACATGGAAGCAAGGCCTTGTGTTCTGGGGACTACAGGGATAGGGGTAGAGAATGGGGAGTAGTGGGTAAAGATGGGGGGGAGTGGGGAGACACGGTGGGGTGGGAGGACCAGGTATAGGATAGCTGTTTGTTTTTGTTGTTTTTTTTTTTCCAAACGCTAATGACAATGTCACAGTCAAAGCAAATTTAGGGTTAAAATAATTTCTAAAATTAGTGTTTGCCATGGTAGAAATGGGATGACTCAGAAAAACTGGGAGCTGGGGTGCTGGGGTGGGTTAGGAGGCTCAGCTATAGAGAGAGTACAGTATACAGTGTACATATGATCCGGGGTGTCTGAGAGGAGAAAACAAAGCAAGCACTACACTTCAAGTGTCTCCCCTTTACTTCAAAGAAAAACTGTAACCCAGAGAACCTAGGCCAGCCCCTATCTCCCACAGAGCCTGAACTTCAGCTTGATGGTTACTTAAGTCTGCTAAAAAATGGAAGACACACATACACACACAAACACACACACACACATACTGGAGTTTTTCTGTGGTTGCCATTCCTGACCATGTGCACAAGGACACATACACACACACACACACACACACACTGGAGTTTTCCTGTGGTTGCTATTCCTGACCATGTGCACAAGG
>NC_022020.1:40329213-40342928 GCF_000317375.1 Microtus ochrogaster | reverse complement strand
GAACCTAGGCCAGCCCCTATCTCCCACAGAGCCTGAACTTCAGCTTGATGGTTACTTAAGTCTGCTAAAAAATGGAAGACACACATACACACACACACACACACACACACACACACACACACACACTGGAGTTTTTCTGTGGTTGCCATTCCTGACCATGTGCACAAGGACACACACACACATACATACACACACACACACACACACACACACACACACAGTGGTAGCAACCTGAGCTACCTCAAGCATGCTCAGACTGGGCGGCCACACTGGCAGTCAGTCCTTTTACTAGCACTTCCTCAAACCTTTGAAGGAAAAGACATTTAAAAGGAGAGACAATGACCTTCTGAAACTGCCAGCTCTCCAAAGCCTACGCTATAGGAGCAATGGTGCAAGCAACCTGGAGGGAGCCTGGGGTCCTGCCACAGACGAGGATACCACACATCTCATTACCTGGGGAGCACTATTGTTCTTTCCCCCCTCCTCAGTCAACTGTGTGCAGAATTAGCTAGAGAAATAGAGCACATCTACCCAGTCTGGAGATTCTCAAATGCCTGGGAATGCTGGGAAGCTGGAGTCTGGCTCCATGCTCTAAAGCAGTGGTTCTCAATCTTCCCAATACTGCAACTCTTTAATGCAGTTCCTCAGGCTGTGGTGACCCCCAGCCATAAAATTATTTTCATTGTTACTCCATAACCAGAACTTTGCTACTGCTATGAATCATAACACAAATATTTTTGGAGATAGAGGTTTGCCCAAAGGGTCGTGACCCATAGGTTGAGAACCACTGCTTTGAAGTTTCCAGACTCTGGCAGCCAACTGAGTGTGTCAGGATGAAGAAGTTGTGTTTCTCTGATTGTCTTTCAGGGAATATTTTTAGCAGCCTGCTCCACTGTTAAAAACTGCACGGTGATCTTGACAAATGTATAATGTCAGCTTTAATGTATCAGACCTATCAGCTCAATGAAAATAACTCAGAAGTATTGATCACCTAACGATTTTTGGTGTATTCATTAACGCCCACGAGCAGCTCATCCCGTCTCCAGAGCTACCGGAGTGCCGAGGACACGTAGCAAACTGCTGATTGTTTATTAGAAAACTGATTAGTTACTGGATTAGTGTGTTAAAATATACTACCTTTCACTACCTGACAAACTTTCAAATTATTATATTTCTTTTTTTTTAATTTTGAAGCTGTAGGATCAATTTCAAAGAGAGAGAGAGAGAAAGAAAAGGGCTGAACCACTGTGAGGAGTTGGCAGTTTACCTGGCTGTGTCTTTGCTTTTCTCGTCCTCTTTATTAAAACGTGAAGAATTCACACGCAGAAAGCCTGGTGCCTTACGTAAGACTGAGATCTGTATCCCTCTGATACTCGAATGTCCATGCTGGATGGCCAGAGCAGGAGTCACACTGTTCTCAGGTGTTGGCTTGAATGTCTCAGTGAGATTTGTGTACATAGAGCAATGTGTTATAATCAGTAGGAATTTCTCCCCATCTATGATGCATAAGAAGGCCACCGCTGCAAAGACCATGGCTAGTCCCATCCTCTCACCAAATGGAAGAAAATGATATGCCAATGTGGAGAAATTACTTGGTTTTAGATGCTATTGCCAGGAATTTTCTCTTTTGGGGAAACATAGGTTATCAGACACACAAGCTATTTTGTTTGGGAATGATAAGAATTTTGTATCTCAGGAAGTAAAGACAGATAGATAAAAGAATTTTTTTAAAAAAAATAAACAAGACTAGGGTTTCAGCTTCATGTCTATCACCTTAGACTCTAGATGAGAAAGCTCGGCAAAGCGTCTGAACAGCTTTATGGGACTCATCAAAAGACCTACTCGATCATGTACCTTGGTTCTGGGAGGTCAGAGCCGGGCTTCAGCTGAGCTGGCATTTAACCCTGAATTGCAATCCTGTGCCTTCCCTTGGCATGGGTACTGATGTCACAGCCTTGTGAACATCCCGGACACGTGCATGTGGAAAGTCTTCCAAATGTTTCAGCAAACAGAGAGCCCCCCAACTTCCTACAGGTGTGGGAGTCCAAGTCAGCCTGGAGTTCCCTTTTCAGTTTGACATACTTCTTTGGAAACTGCAGTGGCTGACTGAACCATATGAACCGAACGACAGAAAGTTCTACTACACAGAAAACCTGCAAGAATCTTTATGTGCATCTGGCATGGGCTGTGAAATACTTGAACTGGACCAAACTGCCTAGGGCTTCATACATGGTAAATGCTTGCTGTGTCTCTTCAGATCTGCTTAGAGTTTTGTCTATGTCTTGCTTAAATATCGGACATTGGAATGTTCTGCTTCTTTATTCTGAGCCAAACTCTCTTTACTCAAGGCAAAAAACATCCTGGTGAAAGTTTTTCCTCTGGCTTCTAAAACACGGTAGAGGTGATCTCTTAGGGCAAGTCCTGGCCTGTTGGTGCAGCTTCCCAGGTCAAATAGATGCCCTACCCCAAACTTGCTGAGATCTCATTTAGCACAAGACCAGGAGAAACCGAGTCCTCACTGCTAGCCCTCTGACCATTTCTACCAGCTGCCCTTCCTGCAATACAGTGCCTAGCCATTGCGATTAAGTGACATGATCTCTTGTGTCTGTTCCTTGTTCCCCATGACTTCAGTCTCGCATAACAAACTAAAATCCAAGGCCT
Source organism: Microtus ochrogaster (assembly GCF_000317375.1). Taxonomy (NCBI): domain Eukaryota; kingdom Metazoa; phylum Chordata; class Mammalia; order Rodentia; family Cricetidae; genus Microtus; species Microtus ochrogaster. The sequence continues at coordinate 40,340,267 of NC_022020.1, read as the reverse complement.
TTGGTGCAGTCCATCTTTTTGGTTGTTTTCTTGTGGGTTGCTTTACCTTAGAAATCTCATGTCTTCAGCCTCCGTTAGCTGCTGACAGGTTTAGGGTCTCCCTAGAACTTAGGACAGAGGTTCTTCCAGGGAGCATTCAGCTGATCAGATGTGAGGTGAAGCCTGCAGGAGTTCTAGCCCCTCAGTACCACTGCTCACTGGCCGCCTTGGGAGGCCAGGAGTCTCCACATCCTTCAGCCAAGTGCTGAGCAGCAGAGGTAAGGATGAGGGAAGGGCTTTTCCTGACGCGACAGGCTCAGTCTCTGCTCACGCTGGAGACTTTGAGAAGACCGCCTGGGTCGAGGGGACAGTTTGGAGATGAAACCACTCGGGCCATCTACTTGGAAGCTGCATTGGGCGTACAGTTTAGGTTTGTGTATCTTTACAAGATTCTTTCCAGCCTCTGCAACGTTGTTTAAGCCGATGCCCATTAGCTGAAGTAGTAAAATTAACTGTGGTGGTGAAACCATTTTTATTGACTAATCTGCAACAAAAAGTTTTTTTTAATGTTTGTTTTATAAGCTTGTAAAAGGATATCTTCATAATATTTACAAATGTCCCCGGGTTGGATATCCATGGGCTGGGTTAGAAGATTCTCAAACTCCCTTGCAATAGGACAATCTTGAAAGACCCTGTATACACTAAAGGACTTAGCTTTCCATTCCTAGAAGATGTTTAAACCTTGCAGCTTCAAAATAAGCATATATCAGCTCTCCTCTGGGCATATATATTTGATCATCTTAAATGCCTCATGGCTACTTTGCTAAAATCAAGAAGCAAACAGACTAAAACAGGCAGGGAGAATGTTATCCAACAACCCCACCGCTTTACAATCTTTTGTTCAGTTGATTTTTCCAGATGAAAGCAGGCATGAACAAAAGAACAACACTGTTGGAAAGGAGGGGAAACACAATCACTTAAGCCCTTCAAATATTAATCCAATGAATTAAAATTAAGTTAAGATGGCAACTCTATTGGAAACATGACAAAAACAGGATGTTAAAGAAAAAACTTGAGTGGAATCAACGAGGTTACACATAAGTAACACCTTAACATTAATAGAAATCTATTTCCCATCCTGACCCCGAAACCACTTCAATTAATTACTGAAATCTATTTACACTGCAACAAGAGAAAAATCAATCTGATCGCTGGCACTGAATTCATTTGGCTGCCCTCTCTACTATAAGGGACCGACGGAATCCTCAGTCCTCCCAAATTCTCAAAGAGGCATCATTACCTTCTACCTCCAAAACAATGGCAAAGACAGAATCTGTGAGCCCCCTGGGAATCAGGCCTGAGGGTGATGACAGCATCCATCAGGCAGGGCACAAACACCCAAGAGACAGGGAATTTTTAAGATAGGGACAAGCCAACTGGCCCCTTAGAAAGGTGCCCTCTTCCGACTATTACAGTCTCTGGGGATAGAGTTTGGTTAGTATATCATTTTTGCTTGTTTGTTTGTTTTGTTTTGTTTCAAGACAGGGTTTCTCTGTAGCTTTGGAGCCTGTCCTGGAACTAGCTCTTATAGACCAGGCTGGCCTTGAACCCACAGAGATCCACCTGCCTTTGCCTCCCGAGTGCTGGGATTAAAGGTGTGTACCACCACGGCCCAGCTGGTTAGTATATCATAAGCCTGATTTTAGGTACCATCATGTCCCACTTAGCCCAAAGACTTTCTGTGGTAAGCGAGTATACAGACAAAAATCATTGCTGTTTTTACTATTAAGACAACCAATTAAACCATTAAGGAACATAGTTAGCAATGATGGAGTGGCTGGAAAGATTGCTCAGCAGGTAAAGGTACTCTTGCTACCAAACCTGACAACTTGAGTTTGAACCTCAGGACCCACATGATGGAAGAAGGAAACCAATTCTTTCAAGTTGTCTTCTGATCTCTACACATATGCCATGACACGTATATGCTCACATATATGCATACACACACACAGACTAATAATCAATTAATTGATAATTTTTAAATGATGGTAGGTAGAGGTAAAAGACAACAGCCTTTTATGAGCCCTTCCATAGGTTGACAGACCAGCGAGGTGGGCAGGACCCAGACCAACAGGACACTGTTACCATGAACTGTACTTGGCCTTAGGATAAGCACGGAATGGGAACCTACTTGACTGAGCCTAAACAAGAGGTTTAGTCTCCTACTGACAGAATCACTTCCTAATCTTGCTTGAGTTTGTCCTATAGAAGGTGAATAAGGTTGGATGTCTGTGTTTTTCAAATTTTCTTTCCCAAGTAGGGAAAGCAAGCACAGAAAATGGGTAGAAATGCGTAAAGAGTTTATGAGGTCAACTGCTCTGAGCCCACCAATCTGATGTGTGCAGCTTCCAAGACTCTTGCTGCCATCTGAACTACTGGAAGCAGCCTCTTCTCCCTTGTATGGCCAGCAAACTCCTGCTTATTCTTCGTAAACTTGTTCAACATTGCATCCTACACATATCTGATGATTCCATTTCTCTGATATACCTCAACATTGTACAAACATGTCTTGTTATAATATTTCATCCTTTTCATCCTTTATTGATTGATTGATTGATTGGACTTCCCCTTAGAGTGTGAAGTTTTTAAAGTCAAGACGGAGTCTCATTCACCTTTGTATCTCTTGTGCCTAGCAGGATGACCAATGTAAACGTAGGCATTTATTATTATTGAATGAACACATATGGATGGATGGACTAATGGATGGGTGGATTAATGGATGGGTGGATGGATGGATGGATGGATGGATGGATGGATGGGTAGATGGGTGGATTAATGGATGGATGGATGGATGGATGGATGGATGGATGGATGGATGGATGGATGGGCCATTTTGCATAGTTCAAATATCTGCTGCTTTGTTGGATGGACTATATGTTGAAACACAATCTTGCTAAAATGCCCTTACTCACAGTCTCTGTATACTGAAATATAAAATACACCCTTTGTTTTAATTTTTATCAACTTGATAACATGAGAAGAAAGTGTCATTAGAATTCTGAAGAGTTCATATTATCCAAGAGGATTATTCAAGTATCCTATACTATGGTCACCTTTCTCCTGGTTATGGGAACTTGCTGATAGCAAGATCTTGGCATGGATGCTAATAGAATTCAGGATTGACATGGGATTTGGAAAGATTACTCAGGGTAGCTATTCATATCTTACTTTACTGACGAGAAAATAGGCCCTAGAAGTTCATCTTACGTCTGAGATTGCAAACCTCGAGCCATGATCAGTGTATAGCTTTCCTGACTTCCATTTTCCCAAACAGCAGCCATGCAACCCAAGAGAGCCTCTTACAGCACAGACACTGACCTTAAAAGTAGCCTTCTCCACTAGCTAAACTGAGCTGGGCAAGGGGTGCCCATGGATCTGGAAGCTCCCAAGAAAGATAAGAAAAAGAGGGTGGACAGCTGGCCACTACTTACTTGAAGGGCTTTTCTCCAGTGTGCGTCCGGATGTGGTTGTTGAGCGTCGTGGCCCCGGCAAACGCACGACCACAGTAGCCACACTTGAAAGGCCGGTCACTGGAGTGAGTAACCACGTGGTTCCTCAGTTCTGATGGCTGGGAAAAGGACTGGGAACAGTGGCCACACTGGTAGGGTCTGAAACAAATAGAGAGTCACTGGCCATGGTGTCCTGTGTCAATCCCCAGGGTGAGGAAAGGGGCTGCCACTTTAGACTCGACACGTTTCAAAGACGGAGTGTACAGTGCAGGCCTCTGGGTTCTACTACTTGCTGCCCCAGGAAGAAGGTTCACGGAGCTGATGAGACAGGTCAACCTCACAAATGAGCATTCCCTTCCTGTATGAATCACACTGTTTCAAAAACAGCTATTCGCTTATCTCAATGTCCCTACCAGCAAATACCAGCATATTCCTGTGAGCTTCACAGACATGAGCATGGGATTAATTAAGCCAAACAGTACAAAAGAAAATACATAATTGTCTTTTAGGGTTCCATAGTTTCCTTTACTTTTTAAAAGTGCTTTAAAGTCAATTATCTGGTTTAATCTTTACAGCAATCCCCTGAGTGGGACAGGGAAAGCAGTTGCTATTACCACGGACTTGGCACAGACAACTGAGGACAAGTTGTCCTTCGAGGATATAGGACATTGAGGCCAAGGTCATGACAGGGTGTTTGAACCTTATTCCAAGTGTCAGGGAAATACGGGCAAGTGGCCAAGTTGCATGCACACTTTCATAAATACTAAACTGGCTTGGGGTCTACCCAAGATGAAGCCAGACCTGCCAGATGCATCTCTTTGAAAAAGAAATCCTGGTTTCTCACCTATCCCATTTATAGAGTCCTGTTCTTTTATTTTTTAAAGTGTATGTTGAGGGTCTGATGTATGTAACCACATGTACATCTGGTGCTCATGGAGTCCAGAAGAGGGTGGATCTCCTAGAACTGGAATTACAGATGGTTGTGAGCTGCCATGTGGGTTCTGAGACCCAAACCCAGGTCCTCTGCAAGAACAGCAAGTGTTCCTAACCCCTGAGCCGTCTCTCCGGTGCCAGGAGTCGTGTTCTTGAATCTTACCTCCTCTGCTGAATCTAGTTGCAAGGAATGACTGACTTATGGCAGCAAGAAATGACAGATGCCACTGTGCCTGCAGGGAGGGGACAGTGGTGCAGGGCCAGCAGGAGGAAGCTGAGAGAAACACCTGATAACTAGCAAGATTATCAGAGCGCACACAGCTCATGAGAAGTAAATCAATTTGGGGTTTTCATAAAATAGATTAAAATTCGTCAGAAGTTCTTCTGCGAACTTAAGCAGAATCCAGTGAGTGATAGGAAAGCCGAGGCGTTGTCCCTACTCAAACTCACTTCAAAATCATCTCTTGACAGGGCTCTAATTTGTTTATCACAATCCTTTTTCAGGAAATTAACCATCTGCCTTGAAGAATCCTCCCTGCACTCACTAAGTAAGCCCTGGTTTGGAGGACAGACATTTCTGGCTGCATTTAGGAAGCCAATGGCAAAGGCAGACTTAATTGCTCCGCCATTAACAAATATAGGAGCTCCAATGACCAAACACCAAACTGAAGGGCTGGGAGACAATGGTGACCGAGCATGTACAACAATTCAATTAAGTACAAAATAAAGTGTACCCTCTCATTTGTCAACTGAAGTGCTTAATTGCGGCTACTTGCCTCGCTGAACACAAATACTATTATTTTACCAGGCTTCAGCACACTGAGCACTGATTGTAGAATTTTTTAGCTTGATTAATAGTCCAGCATTGGTCAATAACTCAATACTATACAATTTTAATTACTTACATTTAGAAATCTATCTAACTGCTCTCAAACAGGTTTCAAAGAAATACATAAGAGCCCTTGGAAAGGAGTTTATCAAGCCTGACAAATTACACATGCATTTTATTATAATTATAAAATAATGCTTTGAAGGCCATTAAAATTGCCTACAGAGGAAAATATCCTCCTAGCAAATCTATTCTTGGCAGTAAATGTTGACCTTAAAAAGAGTTCTCAAAAAATAGTTCTCTGGGGATGAAATTGTTTATATGCTATTGAGGATCATAAACAAAATAATATATTAATATGTGCTATATTCACTGACAATTGATTTTTCTAATAGTGAAGGGACCATTAACATTTATTAGCCTCTGGTTATCTATTTTTAATAGCTATCACTATAAAACAATAAGCCAATTAATCTTTTTCTTTTTTTTCTAACCCTTCTGTCAAAAGTTGGGGTGATTTATTTCCTGCAGTCAGAAGTCAACACATCCTTTTTATGCTGATAGTCACTGTGGCAAAGATTCACAGAACGGATGTGAAAGGCTGATGTCGAATTCGGTCGTCAAGGGAAGAGGGTTAATCTTTAGAGCATCCTTTCTGCCCAGGACCAGCCAGAGAGTACTTGCCAGGGGTCCAGTGGCCTGTGTGAACTGTCATTAAAAGTTATCATTTAAGACGTGTGTGTGTGTGTGTGTGTGTGTGTGTGTGTGTGTGTGTGCACTGACCTCTTTCTTCACCTTCTCTGGGGAAGGGGATAAATTCACCTGGGTGCTCTTTCATACACCATTTTTCCTCCTACTTTATGGAAAATAACCAATGTTCCCCAAAGATGCTTGTGAATCATAGTATCACCAATGGCAAGCTTGCATGAGGGTTGCAGCTAGCTCCCTGCACTTGGAAGAGTTCCGCTCTTCCTCCCTGTGCCTCTCCCTGGACAATCTTAATGCTTTGGTAAAAACTTGAGAATTTTGAATAACAAGAAAACCTCATATTAAAATGTAGGTACGAACCTTTCTTTAATAAATTTCACGAAGCAAAATAATACCCTTTTATTTTTAGGTACCGTGCTATGATATCAGAGCATTTACTGACATTCATCTTGGCAGACTCTAGTTCTATTAAGATGAGGATTTGGATCTTAAGTGAGTTCTTGTGATTGTAACAGTTTCTAACAGCTTAGCAATGTACAGAAAATGTAAGAGTCATAAATATAAAAGTTATGCCTGGGCTACAGCAAGACCTTGTCTCAAATAAAAACCAATAATCAATCCCAAAAGAGCTGGGAGTGGTGGCACACACCTTCACTTGAGAGACAGAAGCAGACATATCTCTGTGAGGTCCAGGGCAATCTGTTCTACATGGTGAGCTCCAAGATAGCCAAAGAAGCGAAGCCCACAGGTCTGTAGTTAGTAGATGATGCTCTTTTCAACTTTATGTTCTTCTATTTTCAGAGTTTATTTTTTTAAAAAAATGAGTAAAAGAGGCCAGACTGGGCATTCCAGGCCTGTAAATACTGCCACTTGTCAGACAGGAGGAGTGGGAGTTCAAGATCTGCCTGTGCTACAGAGCAAGTTCAAGACGAGCCTGGTCCACTAACTGTCTTAAAAAAATACAATAAAGGGGGCTGGAGAGATGGCTCAGAGGTTAAGAGCACTGACTGCTCTTCCAGAGATCCTGAGTTCAATTCCCAGCAACCACATGGTGGCTCAATACCATCTGTAATGAGATCTGGTGCCCTCTTCTGGCCTGCAAGTATACATGCAAGCAGAACAACACTGTATATGTAATAAATAAATAAATCTAAAAAAAACCCTAATAAAATGGCTGAGAATATCAGTGAGTGGAAGAGGTCTCATTCAATCCCCAATACTCGTGGAGAAGGAGAAAAATGATTAAAAAGTAATTTTAAAATTGATTGGAGCTAAGATTTAAATACGGATATATAGGAATACATTAAAAACAGAAACAGATACTTTCTAGGGAAAGTATCTCAGAAAATTACAATTCCTTTTGGAACTGGCCACAGGAGTTCGGAATATGGGTGTGTATTTCTAAAGCCATATTTCAAGTTACACCAGAGGAACTTCAGAACACAGAGTGAGCTGCCATTATCAACATTTTCCTTAAGGTTTTGGAAGGAGGTTGTGTACGTGGCTGTGCACGTGGTAGCCTAAGGTCTGCCATGGGTGGTCTTCTCTTGTCTTTGAGGCAGCCTGCCACTGGTACCCAGACTCACTAAGGAGGCGAGGCGTCTGTCTTTGCCTCCCTAGCACTGAGACGGTAGTGTGTGCCACCCTGCCCAGTTTTTTTTGTGGGTGCTGATGAGAAAACTCAGGGCTTTATGCTGACATGGCAAACCCTTCACTAAAATTCCAGCATCCCCATTCATTTTCCAAAGTCTGGCAAAGTTAAAGTGATCAGACTCTTGGATAGAATCTATCTTAACTCGAAGATCTCAGATCCTTTTGATGTATTGTAGCAGAAAAACACATATGGACAGACATCCGTGGGTGTTGATCTCCACTGGGTCCAGGATCTTACATCATTGCATTTGGGAAGCATATTTCAAAAGCTCTTGGTTCTCCCAACTCATCATGCATATATAGCCTCCCACCATTTTCAAAGCAAACCCAGAGGAAGGGCATCTCACAGTGCACAGCTCTGTGTGGCTGGGTGGTGGGGTGGGACCTAAAGGAGGGAGATCAAGAGTGGACATTGCCCTGAATCAAGTCCTGCAGCTACAAGGAACAGCTGAGCATGTGAATAGTGACTAGTCTAACTGAGAAACTCAAGTGTTGCTTAATTTCCACTAAGAGAGATTGAAATGGCTTTGTACGGCCAGTTCCCACACAGGAAAACTCGAGCTCTGTGAAAAACTAGAAAGCGCTACACACACATTTACAAAATAATTGAGAAGGACAACATGCGGGTGGATTTGCTTAGCATAAATCAACACTAGTAGACTTTTACGCAGAAAGAAAGCAGTGAGACCATTCGGTTCATCTCCTGACAGTCTCCGTCACTGGTAGCTCCTCTGCCAAAGATTACACCAGTAAAATGTGCAATTCATTTGCTTTGAGTCTGTAATTGGTTTGGTGTACATAGGAAAAGAATGAAACATTTAACAAAATTAAGGGTGGTTTGGTTTAAAAGTTATTAATCCTCCTTTGATTTCTCTTTTACAGCATGAAAATCCTCTAGCATAAAAGTTGTTCACTTGGAGCTACGTCCTCCTCTCCTTGCTCCATGAGAGGCAGCCTAAGCTCAGATCTCACAAGGCTTCAGAGGGGCCCTGCTTAAGTCAAGGCCAGCCATGTGGAGGCGGAGGCTGCCTCTGTGTAAGGAGAGTCAGGGAAGCCGGGAGGCCGCAGAACACTGGAAAGAAGAAAGGTGACCTTTGCACTTATGTAGCAAGGGGCAGACAGTGTCACTCTCCAAGCTTTTCCCACAAAACAGAGCCTTTGAAACTCCTTTACCTGCCTAACAACATCCTTTTCGATGATAATCAATGGTACTTAAACACAATTGTGAATAGCTGATGGCATGCCTGCGCGGCTAAAGGCAGACTTCCTCCCATGTGGCACAAACGAGAGAGAAAGAGGGTGGGGGGGAGAGGAGAAAAGAGAGCCAGAAAAAAAGAAAAAGTGATATAAAATAAAAGTGTATATTATGAATACATTTTCTGTGAAGACAAGAACATTCAGAAAATAATCAACTGTGATCAAAGGCTTTGCTCATCCATTCCTAGAGTCCTCTCCCTCCCAACCCTATTGAGAGTTTCTGCAGCAGAAAAAGAGGAAAGAAAGGGGATGTGGACCTCCTGGTCCCAGCAACAGTAAGCCAAGTTGCCCTGGCTCAGGCAATTAGCTTACATAGAAACTCGAATGCTTACACACTGTGTACATAGAGTCTTGGTTGGTCAACCTTCCAACAGCTGCTTACCTATGGCTCACCCAGGAGTGCGAGCAGGAGTTGGTAGCCTGAGAAAAGGAAGAAGATGGGGGATCTGTTGGCTTAATATCCACAGAATGAAACTGAGAGAATGAGCCATCCATGGCTCTTAGACCTTCATAGATCTTTTTTATCTTTTGTTCTGACTCCTATTTTTGCCAGATCCAGCTGACTTTTCTCCTCCGTTCATTATGTGTAAGTAGAGATGAAAAACAACAGCAGCACCACTGGGTAGCCGCAGACCTCGCCTTTATACGTTTGGATGGCACCCACAGGAAAAGGATCACAGATACAGAGCACAGCTTCTCTTGGTGAAGATCCAAATGTCTGACCTTCCATTGCCAAAGAGTCTGTAGACTGAAAAAGCATTTGGACCATAGTGGCAGGGGCCTGTCCCAGATTTGTACCTGTTCACCTTCGGACTTTGTCTTCTGATCTCTCTTTCTAGTGAGATTTTCCTGATCGTTTTCAAGGAGGAGGACAGAGGTTTCTGTTAAACTGTTTTACTGTTCAGTTGGCTTCCTCTACATGTAGGTCTCTAATCAACAGATTCAAACAATTAGAGAAAAAAAAACTGCTCCAAAAAAGTAACATGCCTGCACGGAATACGTGTAGACTTTTCTTGGCAGCAGTCCTCAGCAATATAGAATAAAAATTATTTACGTGGTCTTTACAACAGTGTGGGGTATTACTACGAGTGATTTAAAGATAATTTAAAGTATACAGGAGCATCTGCATAGGTCATCTGCAAATCCCACATCCGTGAGCACAGATTTTTATACTGGGAGGGGTTCTACACAGGTGTGAGGGACGTCTGGCTACGGGTGAGTGAGCACAAACCACCAAAGACAAATGCTCAGCTGTGAAGCTAGTCACCAAAGAATGTATGCAGTGGTGTGTCTCCACACACAGAACAGGTAAGTTTCCAAATTTGGCAACCATCCTGAACAAACGTGATGTCCATATCACATTTATGGAGTTCTGGACATTGCTCTGATTTAGCTTTTTCCTTGTGTGGTTAGGAATGTTGGAAGGTATCTCCCTGTCTCCAAAGTCCTATAGGATAAAAATAAATTATTCATCTAGAATAAAATTAATAGATAAAAAGACTAGGCATCTCCCTCTTTTTCATCTTCAAAAATGGTCTCAGACTGACGACATAATTCAACCCCCCCCCCACATTGTTACTAAGAAACATTGTACTGTATTACGCTGCCTTCAAAGAGTCTGGTTTCTCTCAAGTCATGATATTCGTAACTTTAGCTTATTAATGACTGATGGCAACTACCCCTCACGTGTTCACAGAGCACAGGGAAGAATCAAGAACCCACAGGGTTTCTTTCATTCACCTGGGGATTTACCAGCCACACTAAATTTGCTTACAATCATCGCTGACCTTAACAATCTCCCCTGGAGGTATTTTGTTCACCTAAGCTAATTGTTTAGATAGTTTTTATAGATGTATTAAATTACAGTGCTAGTATTTTACAGGACAAACTTTAGAGAGACTTAAACCATGCACATGATTTTCTGGGTATAACTCAGGTCACACTAAACAGACTGTTGTTATAAAGTATCTATTTACCGCAGAACATCTACATGGCCTCTGGGAGATGGCATGTGAAATCCTATCACACCCAAAAAGACAGAAACTTTGTCCTGGGTTGCTTTTTTTTTTTTTCCTTTTTAAAAGGAATGCCCAAGGGCTGGAGAGATGGCTCAGCAGTTAAGAGCATTGCCTGCTCTTCCAAAGGTCCTGAGTTCAATTCCCAGCAACCACATGGTGGCTCACAAC
>NC_022020.1:40311651-40329042 GCF_000317375.1 Microtus ochrogaster | reverse complement strand
TAAGCAAGCAAGTTAAGGCCAGGGTTCTTTTTTAAAAGCTTATTTAAATTTATTTGATGTGCATTGCTGTGATGCTGTCAGATCCCCTGGCACTGGAGTTACAGACAGTTGTGAGCTGCCATGGGGTGCTAAGAATTGAACCCAGGTCTGCTGGAAGAGCAGCCGGTGCTCTTAACCACTGAGCCATCTCTTCAGGCCCCCTATTTTCAAACTTACTGTGCACGATCACTTTACTACAGTATCACAACAGTCCTTTGCAACTAACACACCCTTACACCTGAACTCACTTTTTATGAGGAGATTTTAAATGCATCTTTGGTCTTAAAATGATGTGTAAGCTAAGAAGGACACATATTGGGGCTATATGTATGCCTGCTAACTTTTGAGAAAAGCCTTTCTGCATGGGAGAGGGAAAAGAAAAACACACTCCAACTTTTATGTTTTACCTCCACAGCGCAAGGGCGCTGGGAGCAGCTAGACTCAGATGCCTTTACACTAAAGTAAATGTTTCCATCTTGATTAGCTACAGTAAAGCTTGAGGCTAAGCAACCGGATTCTAGAATGACACAAATAGAAATGTGCACGGATGTAAAGGTGTCCAAACGCCCTGAATCTAAGATTAGAACATACCACCCCTTCTGCCACCCTCCCACCCCCTTGCCCTTTACTCTGATCTCAGATCTCCCAGGCACACTGCTATATGCTGCAGAGCTGAGAGGGAGGGGCTGTGTGTGCATTGGAAGGCAGCGAGTCACGTGACCTGCTTTGTTAGGGTTAATGAGTGGCAAAATTAAGTAAACAATTCAGACACCCTGCTTCCAGATGCCCAGTCCTAGCACTCAGAGTTATTTCTCACTTTTATATTCCAGGTGAATTTTTTTCTAGGCTGTTCTTGGATATTTTGGTTTTAATCAAGTTCTCGCAGGACGTGAAGGAGAGATAAAACAGAGACAGCCTTCCTATTGAATTAATTTGATCTTTGTCTTTTGCGCTCCCAGCGATCAAGACTGTCAAATAAACCAGTTTTGATTCATAAATAATAGTTCCATTATATCTACTGGGCCACTCGTCAGAGTACCTGAAATTTTAATTCACTTGTTCAGCTAAATTTCATCCTCAGTTCATGGCCATAAAATTCCGTATTGACAAACTCTCAAACCAACTTTGACTCTGACGTATCTAGTCAACATTTTTCTTCTGTGTGGATATTAGTTTATTGAATAAGTGGCATCTGTTTTCCTCCACATCACTAGCCGAGTGGGTATTTCCTTTTGACAGGTTTGCAGGATTTATGGGTTTGCATGCGCCGAAGAAAAATAGTACTAAGCAAAAAATTCCAATTCATTACCTCTTAGTACTTAATTAAGTTCATACTCACGGCACACTGGAGGTGAACTCTGAAATGCCTGCGACAGCCGGCCGGCAGCCAGCTATATTATCTTTGGAAGACAGAGGGGATTCTGATTATCCTGACCTCATTTTCCACCCCTGATATTCATAAACGTTCCTTCTCTCTTGCTCCCTTTTCAACCTGGACGTTACTGTTTGGGTAGTGAGCGCAGAAGCCTCTCAGCAGCCACCAACCTGTCTGTGCAGTCTTCACAAACGATGGCGGCACCCGCTGAGGCCTAACACAACTCGGGGTGTGACCTTCCAGCCTGCAGGCAGGCAGCTCTAAGCAGCGGCTTTCCCCCAAGGTGCTGCGGGATGCCCTGGGCCTCACCTGTCGGGGTTCTGTGTGCACACATGCATCTGCAGCAGGATGCGCTGTGTAAAAGTCTTAAAGCACTGGCCGCACTTCCAAAGGTGCCAGTCGCTGAACTCCGAGTGCAGCTGGCTGGTGGAGGTCGGGCTCGCCAGGACCCGCTGATTCTTCACGTTGATTTGGTTAAATCCCGCCTCAATGGGCCCAGATTTATCCAAGAGGGTGAAATTCCTGCTGCAGGGAGTCTGTGGGAAAACCACTGAACGCTGCTGGCCAGCGGAAGAAAGCTTACTGCTCTTGTTGAAGGGCTGCAGGGCGTCTTGTCGGCACATGGCTTCCATTACCGTGGAAGGGACGTTCACTGGAACAGCGAAGAGTTGGAGAAAGTCAGTTTCACCAGCCCTTAAATAAACACAATAGCACATACTTCAAAACATCCCTATTAAACAAGCATGCAAAATTGTGTTTTTCTGGCCCCCAAATTAGTATAATAAGGCCATTTGAAGGGAAAACCAGGCTTATCACAAATTAATAACTCATCCAATGCCAGTTTATTAAGCAACTAGTATATACTCAGTGCTGTTCTGGTAGGCCCTTTGCCTTCAACGTTCACACAATTCTGACTCGAGATATATGGGACTCCACACTGCATCCTGCTTAGAGACCTTCAGATATAAGAGACAGAGGGGTGAGCCGGTGGTGCCCAGAAATGGTGGGTCCCACTGCATTAGGAAGGGAATGCCAAGGCCTCCTACCAAGCCTTTCCAAAACAAATCAGGTATTAGCCATGGAGCTGACTGAAGAGCTAAGAGAAGAAGAGCTACCAGGAGACAGGAGAAGCCGAGCAAGGGAAATGGGCTGCCACCACAGGTGTGGGATTCTGGCTACCGTGGGAATAGTGTTGGGGAGGAAGGGAAATGACAGACATCCAAGTGCCCTAAATTGACTTTGAACACTATTTAAGACCCAGGTGATACACGCAGGCTGGTTTCGAACAGAGCGCGGGTAAGTCCACTGAGAAGATTTTCAGGGAGGGCTGGAGAGAGAGGGATGATTGACAGATGGACAGAGCAAGGGGCTGGACACAGCTGTGATGCTTGAAGCTGAAGTTCTGACATCAAGACGATCCAGGCTCCTGTCTTGGCTCTAGCTTTCATTAACGATGGTGATCTTAGGCAACTCATTAAACCCTTTGGAGCCTCTTTCCCCATAGGTAAAGTAAGGACAGTGGTAGCGCTAGTTCTATAAATAATAGGCACACGGCTTAGTGATTGAAACAGCTTAGACTCTAACTCTATTTCCTGGCATGGTGACTGCAGGGAAGGGAGCCATCACTCAACCCCATGACGTTGTCCCTGGGAAAGCATGAAGTGGTCACTCTGAGGACTGAGTGAGCTAATGCATCAGTGGCTTTCGGTGAAGAGGCCAATACCCCCTAGCAACAGAGCTCTGGGGCGTGGTGTCCTCATCCTTCCGTGGCCTTGAAGGAAGTTAAGGTGTGATATCAAAGAGTTCGTTACAGGGCCTGATGTCAACCACAGTCACTATTCTTTTGGGGCAGGAAAAGGTGAGATTAGAAGGAGGGAGATGGTTCTTATTGGGAGGTAGAGTGGAACAGAAGGAGGACCTGTAAAACAAAAGGGTTCTTTATGAGAGAAATCTAAATCCTTGAAGTTTATTGTGCCTTTAAATTTTTACTCTATTCTACTTCTGACAGGGTACCATTCAGTAGCCTTAAACTCAAAGTGCTCTGCCTGCCTTGGCCTCCCCGGTACTAAGATTTCAGTCAGGTGGAAGCCGCTACTCCTGGCTTCTTTTTTCAATATCTTACTGTGTTAGCAACATTTATCAAGTATTAACTGATCTTTCCATGGGTCTAAAGGTGATTCAAAGCTATGCAAAAGGCTTAACCTTTTTAAAAAGTAACTACTCTGATATATATATGTATATCTGATATATAAATATAAATATATATATATATATAAAAATTATTGGTCATTTCAGGAGTCAAAGAGACCATACAGTAGTCAGGAGGTTAAGGTGAATGGTGGCACACACCTTTAATCCCAGCACTCGGGGAGTGGGGGAGGTGGATCTCTGTGAGTTCTAGGCCAGCCTGATTGCAAGACAAGTTCTAGACCAGCCAGAGAAACACAGTGAAAGACCTTGTCCAAATATATGCAAAATTTTGAAGATGATTGGCGAAGATCGGTGATGGGAAGACACAAAGCCATGCCTGCTACCGATGCCAATACGGCCACTGGCTCAGAACCATGGCGGGAAACAAACCGGAGGCCCTTTGGTTCTCCTCACCACGGCCGTGGCTAAACTTCCTTGACAAGAAGAGCACACTCAGCTCTGGAAGACAGCCATAGAGGCATGGGAACCGGAAGCTCTGGAAGACAGCCATAGAGGCATGGGAACCGGAAGCTCTAGAAGACAGCCATAGAGGCATGGGAACCGGAAGCTCTGGAAGGAGACAGGTGGCTCACACATGCAAAAGGCGGTGTCACCTGAGGTTCTACAGAATCAGAGGATCAACAAATCTAACGCAGGGAGCAGTCCTCCTTACGGTAAGTGAAGCAGAGGTCGTCTCAGCCCAGACAAGACGCTCCATGTCCGGGACGGCCCTGGAGCACTGCTCAGTGGCTACTCAGCAGTAGTTTTACAGAGCGTTTTTAGAAATTAAATGAGTCTCCCAGAAGGGCTTGAGGTGAAGTCGGGGCAGAATCACTGACTAAGTTGACCCTCCCTCACTACAGATGGCAAAGCAGTAGCCCAACAGCACCCAGAGGTTTGCTTGCCATGACATGTCAGTGAAGGATAGCCCTAGCTATAGTCTGTAGCTTTCTAAGTTCTGGCAAATTTCATTTTTGATTCCTATCTCTAACTTCTTTGCTCTGTATTTCAAATAGAGGAAGGCCACTTTATGGGTTGTACAGTGCTTTGCGTCTGAGCCATATATACCAAACTATACATGTTACATATACGGGTATACCTGTATTCAAATTATGTAGAGTCTATATTTCATATATATATATATATATATATATGTATGATATGATATGTATCATTTGACCTCCTGAGGCAAAAAGCAATATGGAGGAGTTTGTAGGTGCTTTTTAGACTTAAAAAAAAAATCTTCCTTTGTGTTACATCTTAAGCAGGCTCTAAAAGATAAGGGGAGATGCTTTGCCAATTTTAATAAAAAATAAAAACAGGAGCGCCATTAGAGGTCAGGTTGGAGCCCATTTGTTTGACATTTCCCTCACTGATCCAGGGAAAGCAAAGCCCAGAGAAACTGCTGGTCTCCAGGCAACAGTGAGCCCTTGCCAGCCGGGCCACTCCGAAGGAGCGCCAAGAGGAAAGATGGTAGAACACAGAGACTGTAAATACACGGGAGAGCAGTGATCCTGGCCCAAGCTTTTTAATTTTAAATCCTTAAGGCCACACAATCTTTAGATAGAAAAAAAAAACAGATTCATGGGCCCATGGATTTTTATAAGTTTAATGATCAATGTCAAGAAAAATCAAATTTATATATCTAAAAATTTCCAAAATAATCAGAGATATATGTGTCTGGGTGACTGTAGTATAATAAACAGCATTTGGGTAGTAAAAATAAAGATGACTGGAATAAGATTATTCTCCATTTATTATTTTATTTTTTTGGTACGTCATAACACAAATATGAAACACGTCCCCGCTGTAGGTAGCAGCACGCTCCCTATGTCGCCCTGAGCGTGCACCTCCATCGTGATTATAAAGTAGTTCAGTCTTACTAAATGAAACTGAGCACATGATTTACAAGAGAGAGGAGACAGAATGAAGATTTTTCACCAAAGCGATCATATTTGAAGTCCAGCTGCTCTGTGGAGCCCTACCACGTCCACACCTCCCTCCATGTATAGATGTTTGTTTTGAAAACAGAACATCCTCCCGAATGTCAGCCTCCCTGGCCACATCAAAAAACACCAACTAAACAAGAGAACGTATCAGCCAGGGACAGGGGGCAAATCTTGGAAATACTGCCTCATGGAAACCCAGGAGAATTGGTTTAGACGAGGCCTGAAGACAGCTCACTAACATAACCAGAAACACAAGTGGCTTCTGCATTCGGAGACACTGAGCAGCAGAGTCTCCTTAGACTATGAAGACAAAGATTAAGTGGAAGGGGGTGCAGTCTAGAGCCTGGAAGGATGGAGCCAAGCAAAGACATTAACATCACTTATCTGGATAGTTAAGACGCTGGTCACATCTGGATAGCTAAAGCACGGTGGGGAGGAAAATTCAGCATGCAAGCAATCAAGTCTTGCTTCACCCCACCTGCAAAATATCTCCTGAGCGTCTACTTGGTACTGACTGGTGGGCACATAGCAGGACAGGAGAGCACACGGTCCCTCGCGCTGTGACAGACTGACAGACAGAAAGCCGGTGTTTCTAGTCATTCACTCAGCTTCAATTCTTTAGCTCTATTAATCGAATCATTATAACTGTAGGCATTGACATGCAGCGTAGAATATAAAAATGCGTGCATTTTAGAAGTGACGTAGTCCAGGACAGCAAGGAAGAAAGGATGCTAGGAAGTTGGGTATCTGAGCCCTGAAGGAACACATGAGAGAGTGGGGACAGGCAGAAGAGAGAGTCAGCCGAGGGAGCTGGCACAGCAGCACCTCCGGTCCCTGCTTATGACGGGAAGGACCTGAGCACTAAAGGACGTGAAAATGTGTCCACATGGCAAAGGAGGGGACAGATGGCAGGCGGCACCTGAGGATGGAGGGAAAGGTAGTTATTGCCAGCACCTGTGGGAGCTGCGCTGGACTGGAAAGGTGTTGGGGGCCTAGGGGCATGAAGTCTATAGCCCACTAGGTACAAGTTAGCTGTAGCTAAACTCTTGGGGTCTTGAGGTGACTAATATCTTAGTCTAGTTTGATTTGGGGTTTGAGGCCGGGCCTCATTAGACCGTCCTGGCTGGCCTGGAACTTGTGACCATCTTGCCTCTGCCTCCTGAGTGCTAGGATTACAGACATGGGCCACCACATCCTGCTGTGTTTTAATTAAAACCCCAGGTGTGGAGATGTAGCTCAGTTAGTCGAGGGCTTGCTAAGAAGAAGCGAATCCCTAGGTCGCATCCTCAACAGCCCCATAAAACTACATATGGTGGCACGTCTTTAAAGCCAGCGCTGGGAGGTGAATGCAGGAGGGTCAGAAGCTCGAGGGTCATCCGCGGTTACACGGCGAGTTTTGGACAGCTGGGGCTACATGAGATCCTATCTGAAGATAAATTAGCATGTGAGCTGGAGACTACGTGGGGCTCATAGCATCCCATATGAAAGAGCTACTTATTCAAGGGAAGAGTCCTTGCAAGTCTAAAAGAGTTTTGAACCAGAGCTCGAGGGGACCAGATGCCTGCTTTCAGGGTAGCTTCAATCCACGGTGACCAGTATGGACCATATGCTGCCAGCACATTTGCAAAAAAAGGAGATGAGGAGCCCAACACTGTTGTGAACACTTATAATGCCAGTCACTTAGGAAGCTGAGGCAAGAAGATCAGAAACTAAAGGTCAACAAAGGCTTTCTTGAAAAAGTGGAGACAGAGGGGAGACAGTTGAATGGAACATAGAAAAAAAAAAAAACAGAAAGGGAGAATGTACTTAGATGCCTGAAGAGGCAAAAATGTATTTCTGGAAGAAGAGCTAAGAATTTGTCAACATCCCTCATTATCTCTTGGCTGGTGATTTGTACGTCTGTAATACTCTGTGGACTTTGATCTATGAGCCCAAACTATCTGTTGATAAAACAAGTGGATAAACTAGAATAAGATAAGCAAATAAATGGGATTTCACTCTGGCTGCGATGACCCTAACGAGGTCGCTTCGTGGTGCATCCCTGAGTGGACCATGTGACCCTGATCGGGATGGTGGCAACAGAGATGAGACACACGAGGAACACACACACAACAGGGCCTGGCGAGAGAGAGTGACGTGTCTAGGTCACAGTTGGATGACTGAAAGTGAGCACTGTGAGCTACACCTACACGGAGAGAGACAGATTGTGGGAATGGACATGACAACCCCAGTCCCAACACCCTGAGGGCGAGGTTCCTATGCGGGATGGAAGTGAAGGATGTTGGGAAGACAATTTCATGGTTGAGGCTGGGAGTCACAGAAGTCTTACAGACCCCCACAAAAGAAAATACAGACCCAAGGGTACCTGGGAAATGTGTCACGGCGTAAACGAATGCAGACAGATTGCAAAACTATATACAGCTTTAATGGAGAAATAGACTGACAGAACCACCTTTCCGCAGAGATCAGGAAAGCAGAAGCTTTGGGCGTAAACGAATGCAGACAGATTGCAAAACTATATACAGCTTTAATGGAGAAATAGACTTACAGAACCACCCTTCCGCAGAGACCAGGAAAGCAGAAGCAATTGCTGAGAGCACATTCGCCAGATTTATAGGTAAACATTAGCCCGAGGCGAACACGCCCCCTAAGGGGCGGGACTTATCCCTACAGAAATGGACTCTGAGAGGGAGATTTTGGAGATCTGTGTGGAGACCTCTTTGCCTATTGACGGAGATCCAGTGTGGAGTTCTGTGCGCGAGAGCGTTACTGGGGAGTCTTTGGAGGGTCACCATGCCTTAGAGAGTGACCAAAGCAGGACAGGGACAGTTAAAGGCAGATGAGCTGGGGGCTGGCAAGTTTTTAGAGTTGTCCTCTCAGGGAGGACAGCCAGGCTTTATGCGTCCACACCGATCAGTCACTGCCTGGGGACCGCTGTCCAGTTCAGAGTGCTCTGTGGTCAAGGGTGCAGTGACTCTGCTATGCTGATGGAGGTGCTGAAGGCAAACCCATCTGAGAGATGGCCCCTCCCACGCGTCCAAGCGCTAGAAGAGTGCGTGATGACATCATCTAGCAAGACCTAGAGTGGCACACAACATTCCTGGGTGACAATACAATGGCATCTCTCCAGTATTTCCTTCCTCCTTTGCCATTCTTCCCTGAGGTTTTGCTGTCACCCTTCCAATGGGTAGCTAACTACCTCTGATAAAGATGAACAAGTGTCCCATTTCTTCTTTGTGTTTTCTAGAATTCTATAGGTTTCTTGACTTCTAGGATAAGTGTGTGTGTGTGTGTGTGTGTGTGTGTGTGTGTGTGTGTGCATATGCACATGGAAACTACAGGACAAACTTGGCTATCATTCCTCAGGTGCCATCCACACCATCTCCCCCCCCGCCACCCCCCAGACAGGGTCATTGCCATGGAACTTGCCTATTCAGCTAGATTGACTAGGCAGCAGGTCTCATGTGCCCACTTGCCTCTGCCTCTTCAGCTCAGGTGACAAGTGTGTGCCGCCTTGCCCAGCTCCAGTGGGGCCGAGGGACCTAGCTCAGGTCCTCAAGCTCGCAAGGCTCTGATCCGTCTCCCCAGCCTTGGCCAATTTTTGTGTTAGGTTCTTGACCTGGAGCTTTTATTTCTGGCAGATAGAATAAAAATCAAGTCCTAGACCATTCTATAGCTATAGCAAGGCATTTACTGCTTTCACGGCATCTCAAAATGGACAATTGCTGGGCCTTTGGGAGGTGGAATCAACATTCTGCTCATCTCCATTCAGAGAAATGATAGTACCTGGCCATACTCAAACGTGTGTTAGGAGTCCAATCCCAGTGTCTCTCTGTGTGTAGGAGTAGGTGCTCTGGCTTCCGACCATATTCAACCTAACACCCTCCGCTCTGCTGTAGCTACCCGAAGAGGTACCTTCAATGAGTGACTTCAATGCTTAAGTTGTATACTAATGAACCTTCTCTGTCCTCCAAAGCTGGGGAGGGGACTTGCGTTTCTGCACTCCACCACAATGCTTCCTTTCAGCCCTTGTGTGCACAGATACCGCTGTTGGGTTGAATGATACCGTGGTATCCTAATGGTCACACAGATAAAGGATTGAGCAGCATCTCCTTAGGGCGGATTCCTTCTAGAATCCCTGGTAGAGGGAAGGGATGAGAGGCCGTGCGCAGAAGTGGTTCTTTTTATTTGCTGTTCTTTGAGAACCAGAAGGAGCAAGCCTATTTGAGGCAGGGTCTAATTGAGCACAGCTCCCGCATGGCCATCAAGTCTCACATTCTGCCACCTCAGCTTCATACACAGAGACAGAAAAAGCAGTAGGAAGACTTGTTTAACATTTATTCTCAGGTTTTTTTCCTTTCTTTTTTTTCTTTTAATTTCCTCTGAAAAGAATATGAACCACTCGGGTCTTTGCACTCTGCAGGAGCTAATCCCCCACTGGAAGCTCAGGGCAACCTCACCCCTTCTTGCGGATGTGATCTGTCGACAGGAGCATTCCTCCAGGCTCTGAAAGACCCACAGTGGACGGGGGGTTCTCCCTTTCGGAGCTCTCTTACATTTTTAACTATAGTTTTTTTTTTTTTTTTCAAAAAAGAAAACAACGTAGGAATTGCTTCCAGAGCCCAGAGGCTTGTGTGGAGCACTGTCTCCTCTTCCAGCACAGGCGGCTTTGGCTGGCACGTCCGGGCAGTTCCTGTACCCAGTGGCCCCACTGCTATGTGCTGCTGACAGAGGGGGGCACTTACGATGCCCCAGGTCCCACTGCGCATGACCAACGGGAAGTGTGTATGCTGCATGTTGAAAGAAACATGGGGAGAACATGATACTTTCATAACCGAAAGTGCTTAATAAGAACGATTCACTAACCGAAGTCACATTTTCCTTGGCTTTCTTAATCCAGGACCAATTTCACTAACAAAGGGAAATCTGTCTGAGATAACTTTTAATCTCCTAATTGTGATAGAAGGCCTCATCTTTATCCAGTCTACCTTTACTTTAACTGTGTGTGGTGTGTTTGTGTGTGAGTCCACGCAAGTGAGTACTCACTCGTGGTGTATGTGCGAGCGCATGTGTGTATGTGTGCATGAGCGTGTGTGTGTGAATGTGTGTGTGGATGTGTGTGTGCACGTGCATGTGTGTCTGCATGCATGTGTGTGTGCATATGTGTGTGTGTACATGCATGCACAAGTGTTGAGGACAACATCCAGGCATCAGCTTCTCCCCTTGCACCATGTAGATTTTGGGGATGGAATGCAGAGCCATCAGGCGTGGTGGTGCCTTTACCTGCGGAGGCAGCTCCCCAGCCCAACACACACAACACAGGCTTTGCCCGCAGCACATGAAGGAAGCACATTTGATTGGCAAGGCTTTGATTTCAAGGAGCTCCTCTTTGAAACCCAGTTGAATTTGTGACCAGCAAGGTGAGGTAAAAATCATCTTAGAACTGCTGATCCATTGAGATGATCTAAATTATTCAGGGTGAGGAAGGCTGTCTGCTAAGTTCCCTGCCATGCCCCTTCACACATCTGCATGTCTAAGTTGCGAGAGGATTTTCTTAGCACAGCATAAAGAATCGCCATCACAGAGCACTCCCCGGCCACTCTGTGATCAAATGGAAGGAGGCGCTATCTCAGAATCACAATTGAAGTCATATTTCTCCTCTCACTATCTGATGAAGCCTTCTGCTGGGTTTCTTGGGTGGCCAGTCACATGACAGATAGATGGCTTTGAGACAGGAAGTGAAATAAAATTCTCCTAACACCCTCAAGAGAAAGAGGCATTGTCACCATTAAGCCTTTCAAAAGGATGACTTAATTCCCTTTAAACATCCCTCAATCCTCACTGAGAACTCGGAACTGAACCCTGAAAGGGGCAACTTAGCTTTCCTACCGAAGCCACAGACTGCACAGCACTCCGATTTCGAGAGAGAAACGACATAACGTGCCCTGGCAGAGTTCACTTAATACTCTAGCCAGAATCCTCAAGAAGGCTTCATACAGGTGCAATTGCAGGAGAAAGGGCTGAGTGCAAACAGTGTGCTGTTCCAGAAAATGAATTTTTAAAGGCACTGTGGCTCTGAATCTGAACACTACTTGGTATGCTCGGACCACCTGCCCGCCAGCTAGGAATGGCAAATGGGAAGTCAAATGCCCTCCCTCCAGCCCCAGGCACCCCCATGCATGCAATGGCCTTGTGAGGCGAAACCAATGTACAAACATATGACTCCTACTCCGGAGAGTCAAGTAAGCATGCCAATTTCTGTGTGGTCATCCACACTTCCCATTCATACTTCTAAACTCAGAAAATTGTCACTCCTTAGACTGGAAGATCCAGCCATCCTAGACACCTTTTTCTGGGTAACTAAAATGTCAGGAAATGCTGATGACCTTGCTTTTAAGATAGCCCTCGTGTCCGCTTCCATGACTTCCATATTGGTCCACACCACTGCCATTTCTTCCCTGGTTTCTACAAGAGCCCCTGCGTGCTACCTCTCTGTGCTTGTTGTAATCTGCACTCGAAAGACAGAGGGATCCCCCTACAACCTCGGTCAGACCATTGCATTACTGCTCAAAACTCCATCCCAGCCTCAGCACCAGGCTCCCAGAGCAAAAAGCAGGTTCCTCTCAGGGGACCAGATACGTGCTCCCTGCACACACTCACCCATACATGACTTATCTTCTGCCTGTCACTCATTCCATCGTACCTGGGCCAACTTCTGGGATTGCTCTGCCACATCTAGCAGACATTTCCATTAACGAACTCTTAGGGGTTTAGTTGAATGGCCCTCCAGGCTCTTCTCTAGAGCAGCGTCTGATTCGTTCCCTTTCCTCCTTAAGTCTTTGGTCAAAGCCTAGCTTGCCAGTGGGGACTCCTTCAATTCGTTCCCCACATCTGCAGTCCCAAACACCTAGCACACTGTCCCTTCCTGCTTCAGTACCTCCACAATACACCGCCACCTGTGTAAATATGTAAATATTTAATTACATATTTATGACACCCTGTCCCTAGAGAGAAGCTCCATAAGGGTAGGACTTCTTGACTGTTTTCTTTCTTCTGCATTGATGGCACCTAAATGAAGTGAAGACTGGCCCCTAGCAGGTGATCAATAAATACAGGAATCAATGACTGAACTATAAGCTGTAAATCAGTGCTGTCAGCCGTCATGGGCTTACACTACACATTCCTCAATACAACACAGTATCTTCACGGTCTATAGCAGGTTATAGTCAAGGAGGAAAGAAAAAAACAACGCAGGATTCCCAGAATCTCTTTGGCTCCAACTCCACACGTTAGGAGCTGAGTTTGTGTCTGGTTCCGGCACAGAGAACACCCATGGCTCTATCCCAGATGTTCTAGTTCTTGTGGTGAGGGAGGTAGTGATGGTGTTATCCTGGAGAAGGGAGAATCTGGTGGTCTCCATGCTTGTGTCTGCTCTAAAGCCAGCCACCCAGCCATGTCCCACATGGGGATTGCTCCCCTGGAAACAGACACTCCCTCTAACACAGCAGGGTATATCACAGCAGAAAGAACAACTTCTGGGGAAACTCCACAAGTCAGGAGGATGCCAAGATACACGTCTTCATTTGAGGTTGGTTTGAATTAGGGCAAAAAACAGAGAAGTTGGTATTAGTGTGCTCTGTAAAGATTTTCTGTTTTTCAACGGAATCAAAGACAAGAAAAACAAGGTCGGCACTGTGCTGAGCAGCAGCGAGGGCAATCGGAGGATGAGTGCGTGAGAGAGAGTTGAGACAGAAGTAGGAAAAGACCGCTCCTTCCAAGACGAAGCTCTCCACCCATCAACAAATCCATCTGTTGTCTCTGTTTCTCTCTTGCAGCATATCGAATTATCATTTCACAGATGAGTCAGCTTAGCGACAGGAAAAGACAGCGCCCCTGAAACTAGTGTCCTCCCCCGTGCACCCTGGGACTGCCTAAATCTGTTCCAAATATGGACATCACCTGAACGGTTGCCCAAGCATCGATACTTGAGTTTGGAAGAAGATCAAGTAGAAGTTGCTTCAAGTTCCCACCAGTCTAAATATCCTATTGTTGTTTTAAAGGTCATAGTTAGCAGGATGACAATGATAGGAGAAATATTTTGTGGTTCTAGACATAATTTTGAATGAGTAAACTTAGAAAGACACCAATTCCACAGCCTTTTCCTCATTCACACCCAAACAGCTGCCGAGGAGATGGTCTCCACTGAGGGATGTTGCTTTGTTAGTTTTGTTTAGCACGTGACTCCGACAAGACTGCCTCCCTTCAGAGCAGAGACCCTGGCACTTCCCCTCTTAAAGCAGCAAACCTAGAAGCAGACACAGAGTGGGTACTCACTAGAGACCAGCTGACTCCCCCCCCCCTTTTTTTGTCAGCAATTCTTTAAAAGTCTGGCAAAGGCTTTGAAACTGTGAACAGGCAAAGAGCTGGCCAGGAAAGAAAGCAGCGGTGGAATGACCCGTGCATGTTTGCTTTACGTATCACAGTGAACCACATTCAAAAAGAAGTTTCAAAAAGCATTCTCTAAAAGTTCCCTCTGAAACAGGTACGTTTTTAGTGTGAATTCAGAACTAAAGTAGGTTCTTACAGTTTTCATCCTGGGCAATGCATTGTAAGGGGATCCCAAAGAAAGACGTATAGCTGTCATTGTACCACACCAGAAGCTCGGTGCCCCTGGGAATATCTATACAGGCTCGGTAGAATATATTCGACCTATTTAAAAAACAAAAGAAAACCCATCTTAGTCAGACGTAATGCTCATATGTCCCCACCGCATTTTTATTGTCCCCCAAACATTCTGCCCAGCTCCACCTAAACAGTTTATAATAAATCTACACCCACCTTCTGATCCCAAGCCATCGAGGAGAGCCTGTAACTCAGTGTGATAAACAATGTATTTATTTCCAAAGGGCCCCTTCACAGACAGTCTTGGGGAGACAGATATATGGCCCAGGAGACAGCAGGGAAGGAAAAGTTCATTAAAAAAAAATTCTCTCTCATGATAACTAGAAAAGTCTTCCCAGTGGCTACTACATAGGCAGTGAGAGCTGCCCAACCACATTAGAAAATTAATTTACGTTTTATTTATTTCTTATTTGAAGAGAAAGCACTACAGGTAGTCAGTCTGTCACTGTGATGTTGGGAGTCCCCAAAAATTTATAATAAAATAAAGCAACTTTTAATAATATGAGGACTAAGAGAAGAAAAATAAAACCCTCCCACCTGCTCCCCCCTCCCACCCCCTAAAGTTTGATGTAGGAGAAGAGAAAAGCCCTCTTGTGTGAGACGGATGGAAATTCAATAAATACAAGAGGAGCACTTTCCTTGGGCTGAAAGATTACACCCAGGGTGATGGAGTGAGGGTTCTAAGAAATAAGCATCTTTTATAGCAGCAGCTTTGGTGCCGTTAAGAAAAATCTACAGATTTTTGAAAAGAATGAGGGTGTCCAGACCGGTTTTCTCAATGAAGGATTGTTACAAATATTAGCCTCAAGTTCCAGATAAAAGTGTTTTAGGGTTGGTGGGCCTTAAATTCCGCCTTTCTGTAAGGAATTGGCTGCAGCAGCGTAATTTGTCCCTTGTAGAACACTGCAGACATAAGGGGAATCTGTCTCCACATTTTTCATGGCAGTGAGATATGCACTTGTCAACATACTTTGTCACCACAAAGTGGCTCTTGGCAATAGGATCATAAAGATCAATAAAAAAAAAGTGCAGATTCTCAATATTTTACTTACGGCTGCAAAAATTTCATTTATCTTGTTATTTTCCTTACTTACTGCCATTCTGTCTCACGAGGGCACTGCTAGCTAAGCAGAACGTTTTTCCCAAACATTCTATGAATATCTGACAAAAACTCCAGCCGCTCGTCCAGTCCTCGCTGCCCTTCCTGCCTTGGCACCTCTAGGAGCTGCACATTTTATTAATTTTTTCCACCGCCGCATAAAAAAAATCAAAATTGGAACCGTGTTATAAATCGCTGACATCTCCTAACTTGAGAAAAATTGAGTCTACTTTGTACTTCACCCTTGTAACATTTCATCTCTGGGTTTGCCTTCCCTTCGTGTAAACACAGCGCCCGGCAAATGAATGTGCTAAAACCAAATGACACACTTTGCTGCTGAAAGAGCAGAACTGTTTTCGAGCGATGGGTGGTCTTCTGGGGCACAGAGTAGGCCGAAAGAGGGGGGGAAATGTGTAAGCGTACACCATCCCTGACAAGCACCCTGAGCTTCCAAAGCTTGCAGAAATCCCTGCATGCTGAAGCACATCAAAGGGATTTTTCCCTTTTCAGATAATATTTCCTTTGCTGACATGTATTTAGTATTGTGGTTGGATGACTCATAAAGATAGCTTCATGGCGTCCCAACGCAGTTGAAGCAGAACACATGCCAACAAACATTATTGTCAGCCTCAAAATAAAAACAAAACGTTCAGCTAAGGGTCAATCAATCAAGGGCGCTTTGAAGAAAATTCCATTTAGATATTACAAATCATAACAGAATGAATTTAAACCAGCTGACTTTTTGTGAAGGGGACATTCATGTACAATAAAAATTAGGCTGGCTCTTTGGGGTCCAACTTTTCTATTTTCTTACTTTTGGACGTGGTCACTAGTGATGGATGCCAGTTTTTTTTTTTTTAAATTGTGTTTTTGTAGCTCATTGTATAAAGATCTGCGGTAATCCAAAACAGATCGGCTGAGAGTGAGCTTGTAGCTTCAGCGCCCTCATGAAAGGAGAGTTGTAAAATCCACTTAATATCGACAGATAGGTAATGGCTTACTCATGCTCCTCTCCCCTGAGGGGTTCTTGTCCCAAATTTAGAGTTTGCCTCAACAGTTCCCTTGGTATTTCTGTATTAGAGAAGTGGCCAAACTATCTCTTGCTGACTGGACAAGCACAACCTTTGCTAATTGTGGAGCTCAGGGTTGTCTAGAAAATTCTCGATAGCAAACACAGAGCGCTGCTGGCTGTGCACCGGTGTTAACCAAACAGCCTCCTGTACTCTTTCACGTAAACCGTTACTTAATAAAACTGCATGGGGAACCCAGGCAATGAGTCAGACACTGCCCAAGTAGGTTCTTTTTAGAAGTGGAGACTTTCAGGGAGCAAGCAAGCCAGACTGGTGCACCTCTATAAGCTATAAAGAAAAATTTAAAGAGAGAGAGAGAGAGAGAGAGAGAGAGAGAGAGAGAGAGAGAGAGAGAGAGAGAAACTTCACTTAAAAAAAAAAGGAAAATAAATAGCCCCAGGCAGAACTCCAAGTTGCCGACACAAGGCTCTCGGCTTTGATGTGTCTGTGGTGCCCAATAAAGCTAAACAGTTGCTTCTGACTCTGAAGGGAACACGGCTGTTTATAACTGAGCTCATATATTTATACCGCACATGTTTTCGAGGGATTCTGAGAGGAGAAGGCTTAGTGGTGGGGCTGTTTTTCTGTTCGGTCTGTTTCTGCCTTCTCATCTTGGTTCCAGCCTTCCTTAGGAACAGGGGGTGGGGCCAGCAGGTGCATGGAGAAGGGGGGGGGCTTCCTGCTCTATCCCTGTGGGACTCTGGAAAGTGCAGCTACCTCTCCCTGGATCTGTCACTCTTGGGGCACTGCCCATTCCTCTTAGGGAACAGTGGTGGGGGTGGGGCTTCTTTTCTTTAATTTGAAGCCACCACATCACCTGGAACACAGCTGAAATCATCAAAGGGGCCAGGCCCAGATGCTCTGGAAACTTTTGAGAGAGCAGGAGAGGTCGCGGCGGCGGCGGCGGCGTCTCAGTCCTGGGTCTGAGCATGCCCGCTTTGGAAGATTAAGTTCTTGGTTCTCCAGACCTTGGTCCAAATGAACCTA
>NC_022020.1:40298027-40311551 GCF_000317375.1 Microtus ochrogaster | reverse complement strand
TCTCTCTCTCCCTCTCTCTCAGAGACAGACTGATGGAGACTGAAAGGAACAGAGCTGGAACTGAGTTTTCAAGTTCCTTTATGTGTGTGTGTGTTCACATCTGCTGGGGGATTAACCCCAAGCTGGTGGGGCTGCCAAACTCATTTGGGTCCCTACGGACGTTCAAGCGAAGGCGTAGAGTAACTTCAGCCTGTGTACAGAGTCAGAGAGGGCATCCGCTAGCACCCTTGTTATTGCCCCTGGAACTAAGGCACTTCGGCAACTCGGCATGGAAAACCAGATCTCTACGGGGTTCTGCGGGATGTTTGCAACCACTTCGCAGCAAGCCTAAGTTCGGACGTGCAAGCCCACGGGCTCCAGCGGTAAATCAAGACATACTTTACCTGTACTGAACTACTGTTAGATTCTGCTCTCCACAGTGCCTTGCACATCGGATATACCTCATCCAGCTCGACTTACTAGGCTCCCCACCATCAATAAAGTGCTGTAGTGTCCCATCTTGATCATATATCTGGAGAAGAGGTCAGAAGGTCAAGTAGTTAGAACGAATCATCAGCAATCATTTTCCCTGTTTCCCTTGATGTCTCTCCGTGTCAGCCGCGGAGATTTATGGTCCTCGGGTTTGCTGGTGCCTATTGATGGCTGTGGAAACTCGGCGAGGGTAACAGGAAAATGTTTTCTGGTGAGGCAAGTCGATCACGTTTCTCTTATCAAGCCAATCTTCCCTGTATTAAACATAGTTGTGGTATCTCAAGGATGTGACCATATTTCCCAAAGAATATTTAACCTATTTTGACAGGCTAGTCTTAAATAATGAACTGCTGGATAAACAGAGCAAGCTGAAAGGAGAGGCCACACTGACATGATTGGAGCAGGCACTTAAAAGGCCCTCCGGCATGCATCTATCCCAAAGCATCCGAGGAAGGCAGTCACTGTCCATCCGCCGAGCTGGGTGACCCCCAGCAAAAGGCAGCTGGGAAACTGTAGAACTGTAGAGGACTGGTGGAAACAGACTCTGGGATGGAGAAAAAGGGGGGGGGGACTGAACTAACCCTTCATAGGAGATAGAGGTCTCTGAAGCCCTTAAGGGAGGAGTCATCTGAAAACATCCCCAGAAAGGGGAAGAGAAAACAGCGGTCTCCTAGGGAGTTTACATTTCTCAACCAAAGTCACTTTCACCACTGTTGTCTTAGGTTCAACCCTAGCAGATTCCTCAAGATAGGAAAAAGAAAAGAAAATCCACTTCAAACTAGTCAATAAGCTCAGGATACCCTCTCCCCAAATCCTGATTCGAGCAGCTTGGCTAGGCACCCAGTGATTGTTGAAAGCAGAGTCATTAGTGCCCCTCCAGCATCCACTGTGGTTCCAGGAACTTTGCATGATGTGATGTGCAGGAGGCGGGGATGAGGCAGTTACATAGCCAATAAACAGCCATTCTCTAAGCTCTCCCCAGATGAGGAGGCAGCCAGGAAGCACAAGGCAGTTCAGGAGTTCCTTGGGAGGTCTGGGGAGATAGTTGAGCTGGCAATGTGCTTCCTGCAGAAATGGGAGGTCCTGGGTTTAATCTCCAGCACCCACATGAAAAACTGGCCGTGGTAGCACAAGCTTGCAATCCTCCTGCGGGGGAGGCAGAGACAGGCAGATCCCTGGAGCTTGGTGAACTATCAGCCTGCCACAATGATGAGTTCCAGATTCCAGTAAGAGACCCTGTGCCACCAAACAGGGAAGATGGCTCCTGAGGACCAACGTCGGAGGTTAACCTCTGACTCCCACCTACACCTGTCCTCACAGACAGGTGAGCACACACACACACACACACACACACACACACAGCTACACAGGCACATACGCACAAATAGTTTCTTAGGAGTACAGACCTTAGAACGACATTGGGAGAACCAAGTATACTTTGAATAGTCAGTACAGCCTCCTGGGAGCTGCTGAGGGGTTCCCCCAGAGCATCCCGAGAAGCCACACCTCTTTCTCTGAGCCCCCCCCCCGCCCGCTTTTCTTCTCCAAGTAAACATACAGAATAAATCTTCCAGAGGAAACCTCATTGTGTGGCCATTCCTGCTAAGTCAGATCAGTGTTTCTAGTCTGGAGGGCCCTGGGCTGTGTGGGGGGCAAGTTTTCTTTTCTGTCCACGCAACTGAATACTCCCGCTGGTTTTTCTGATATTCAGTCTCCTCCCCCAATCTCTCCACTGCCCCCGCCAATAAAAGGAAAACATTAATCCAATAAAGACAAACATCTGTGGATTTCGGACTGGATAGCCATACCAGGACCGTCACAACGGATAATCAACTCAGCCCGAAAGGAAGGAGAAGGTCCTGGACTGTGTTACAGCTGGGGCGAAATACTCCTTCCCATTCCTTGCTTCGGAATAAGAGCAGAAAACGGAAATACATTATGTGGTCGACCCGTCTGCTGAGCAGCAAGCTAAAGGCAGACATGTTGAGGTTGCCTTTAGATGATGTTCCACTAATTGTTTAGATTACATTACACTTAATTGATTTGTTGTTGTGTTGTGTTTTTTTTGTCATTGTTGTTAAGGCAGTCAGTCAAGCAACATTCAAAAAAAAATCTCACCCTTGAGCCGGCTGTCAACAGCCAGAGAGATTGAATAAAACTATCCTCACCACTATTGATGATTAGTGGAGTAAAATTTCTTGATGAAATCCTATTTCCCTTTCCTTACAAAGATATCTTGCATAGCTAAGCTGCTGGTGATAAATACTACAGAACATCCTAAAAAGTGTGCACAACGGTCCTCTTTACTGCTCCCAGCCTGGATCCTCAGCACCAAGCGACGCTAACCCCATAGGTAAAAGAGCCCAGCCCAGCCTGTGTGTGAGCTCAGCTGAACACCACGTGCTCCCAAGTCTAACCTGAAATGAGTGGAAACGGGTTTCCTGCTACAAATGTGTGTCAGCATCAATCTCCGTAAATAGATATGCCCACAAAGAAACCACAGTTTTGCCTCCTACTTGACTGGGAGAAAAA
Organism: Microtus ochrogaster; assembly: GCF_000317375.1. Taxonomy (NCBI): domain Eukaryota; kingdom Metazoa; phylum Chordata; class Mammalia; order Rodentia; family Cricetidae; genus Microtus; species Microtus ochrogaster. The sequence goes on along the minus strand of NC_022020.1, from coordinate 40,308,548 downwards.
TGTAGATCACCATGTATCAGGAAGTATTCTAAAGCAGTATGCGGGAGGAGGTCGACTTTCCGGGCTTTGGCCAATACTGATTACAGTATTTCACGCAAAGCTGCAATGATGCCGGACACCTTCAGTCTCCTGACTGCGCCCTAGGGGTGAACACAACTCATCTGGCCTTGACTCTGCTCTCAGGCTTCCAAGCACAGCTACCACCAGACCCACGCAAATCTCCTTCCTAATGGCCTCCCTCCCCACTGTTAGCACCCTACCTCAAATGATAACCCTTTCACACAGGAAATGCAGCAAGAACCCCTTGAGCCTTCTTCCTTACAGGAGCTCTAAGGTATTATCTATACTGTAGCCATTGTAATGCTTAAAAAATAGATCTAACTAGGCCTGTGGGCACAACACCTCTGGGAGAAAACAAAACAAAACTTCACAAATGTTATGCATTTCAGGTCATCAAATATATGTGGAGTTCTTCAAGGGGGCCTTGCCACACTGATGAGAGCAGCAGTGTCTCCTGGGGGTTCCTGGGAGCCCAGAACTCAGGGCTTTCGCACTTGCCTCAAGACAGCTCTGAGCTCTTTGTGGTCTGTGCTGTTAAGAGTCAACATTTAAAGGCAACCTTTCTTGCAAGAGCCTAAATGAGCCAGAAAATTTTGATGCCTATGTTCTTTCTTTAGTACAAAGGGCATAACTTGGGAGAGGGCTGTGCAAATGTTGGAAGCGAAACAGAAACTAAGGACATCCCTAAGAGATGCAGATACAAGTGGGCACTCGGTTGCTCGCTATGGTCAGGTAGCTTTGGTAACATTTAAGAGCTTGGTTAAGAGACAAAATCTGTATGTAGCTTATCTCCCAGACAGCAGCTGTTCTCTTCTAGGCAGAAAGAAGTTAAAAGGAACTCCAAGTGAGACTTAGCAATGGCAGGAGCCCAGAGGAGCAGCTCCAGCTCCAAGTACAGGAAGTTGTTCTCCGAGGTTGAACTGACACCCATGTTTGTGGGATATTAACATGATATTTTAAGATGGATACCTGATAGCCTCCCCTGCCCCAAACCCAAGGAATTTGGAAGATGAACTATGCCAAAACCTAAAATTACTGGTTCTTATTATCTATCTTCCGAAAGATTTTTAAATAAGCAGAAAAAAATTTTTTTTAAATGCTCCAAGTGTTTGGACAATTCCCCTAGGACCTGTGAAAATGTTGGAAAGGTCAAGTTGTTTATCCATTCGAATGGTGAGCATAAAGGCATGGGCATTAACTTTAGATTAAGAGAAAGATTCATTCTGTAAAAACACCTAACACAGCAATTTTGCCAGAAAGGGTGCCGTTTATTCTGAATGAAAATGAACGTTTTAATATTTTCTCTATTCTTTTCTAATGTGAAACAAAAAAACAAAAAAACAAAAAAAAAAACCTCTCAAGATAGGAAAACTGCATGAGAAGAAACAGATAGGACTCCTGGTCAGGGAGTGCGGAGTGGGAGGGGTAAATTCTGTAATGGAGACTCTGAACTGTAGAATGGATCATTTAGTATTTCTCAAGCAAAAGCCAGTTCCCTTGTTGCCAGAGGTATGTGTACTATGGAACAGTCACATTGGAGGACACTTTGACAAAACCTCGATAAGTTTGAGAATGTTTATTTCCAATGGCTTAGCAATTTTACATCCAGGAAATTACTCCAGTGCAATTCTGCTGAATCAGGGAGAGGGTTTCAAAGGTATTCACTGATGAACCATTTGGAATAACAAAGACTTAGAGGGGGCTAGAGAGATGGCACAGCAGTTAAGAGCACCGACTACTCTTCCAGAGGACCTGGGTTCAATTCCCAACACTCACATGGCAGCTCACAACTGTCTGTAATTCCAGTTCCAGGAGACCCAACACAACTGTCTGTAATTACAATTTCAGGAGACCCGACACCCATTGCAAAACACCAATGCACATAAAATAAAAATAAATAAATTTAAAAAAAGAATTAAAAATAATGGAAGCTGTTGTCATTGGAAGATCCATCCAAAAACCATTTGTTTAATACATTTAAAATTAATAACTTATCTCTGTATTAGGAGACAAATATTAAAAACACAATGTTGAGTGAGAAACTGCAAACTATTATGCTACCAGTTTTTAAGATATACAAAATAACACTCTAAGCAGTGTATGTATGGCAGTACCCATTGCAATATATAGAAAGCAAATCTAGATATATAAAATAATACTCTAGTGTATGTTATGGCAGTATCCATTGCAGTGCATAGAAAGCAGACGGGTGGCGGCCCATGTCTTTAATCCCAGCCCTCAGGAGGCAGAGGCAGGTGGATCTCTGTGAGTTTGAGGTCAGCCTGGTCTACAAGAGCTAGTTCCAGGATAGGCTCTAAAGCTACAGAGAAACCCTGTCTTGAAAACCCAGGGGAAAAAATGAAGAAGCAATGTATAGAAAGCATATGTAAATACACAAATAACACTCTAGTGTATGTTATGGCAGTATATGTTGTAATGTATAGGAATCATATGTAAATATACCAGCCAAACTCTGAAGCCCTGCATGAGAAGGATCCCTGGCACCCTTAGAGAGGGGCCTTCAGAAGCAAAGATAATGGGAGAAAACAATGGCATTACATTTTAAAGGCTTCATTTCTGATACAAATTTGGCAAAGTGTTGATCCTGGTCAGTGTTTTGGTATAAGTAGATATCTGTGCAGTGACTCTTCTTTCTTCCCCTTTTTTCTTTTCTGTTTTTACACTAGAGATTAAACCCAAGGACTCCTCTTAGCTAAACAAAATGATTCTCCTACTCAGCCCGAACCCTAGATTGTATTTTGCTTTCTGATCAAGGAAAGAACAATATAAATAGAACATAGAAACCGGTGCCTTTATCTCTTTGTGTTTTCAATTTGTGTGTGTGCAATGTTAAGACAAAGAGGCTGCCTGTTGCTGGAGGTTAGGAGTTCATCAGTGCACCTGCCTGGAAGATGCTTGTAATATGTATCTGTACTATTGCACCCGCCTGAAAGATGCTTATAATATGTATCTGTACTATTGCACCCGTCTGGAAGATGCTTGTAATATGTATCTATACTATTGCACCCGTCTGGAAGATGCTTGTAATATGTATCTCTAAATTATCGTCTCTGATTTCCCTTGTGATTGCTGCCGCTATTTTAAAACTATTGCTTCTGGCCTGTGCATCTCTTCTATCTTGTATCAATAGGAGTAGCAAGGTAAGTAATGGGAGAGCTAATTCTTACTTTTCAAGGGGATTTTAAGTTTTTGATTCCATGATACCAGCTGTAATACCATTAGTGGGGCTAAAATAAAGACCACCTCGATTCTCTCACTTCAAACCATGTTGGGGCATTGACTGAAAACCTCCACAAGACAGGCATCGAGCCACCTTGCTGGCATCTGAAGTGACATTCTCTTCCATGCTTATGTTTACCTAGAACAAAACTCCAGATGAAAAGAGGAGTAAGATGTACGTCAGTGTTGGACTCTAACGATTGCTGGTAAAAGTGGCTCCGGTACAGCTTAGCCACTTGCAAACGCTGCCAGCTTGTATTAACTACGATGATGAGCACAGGGTCAGGCGAAGCAGCAACTGCTCCATTTTATCATTAAAGGGAAGGCACCACCTTCGGAATGATAGAAACCTAAATGGACACAGGTAAAGCAAGATGTGCAAATGAGCCATTCACAGCTTTGTTTTGCTTGCCAAGTGTTTAAAATTTTTGTTGTTGTTGTTTTGTTTTTTGTTTTTGTTTTTTGTTTGTTTGGGTCTTTTTTGGGGGGACAGGGTTTCTCTGTAGCTTTGGAACCTGTCCTGGAACTAGCTCTTGTAAATTAAGCTGGTCTCGAACTCACAGAGATCCATCTCCCTCTGCCTTCCGAGTGCTGGAATTAAAGGTGGGTGCCACCACCACCCAGTTGTGTTTAATTTTCTTTTTAAATGTGGCCTAAGTTGATTTTCAAATTCTCTTGGGAAATTGAAAAGCAGGCCGCCAATCTTCCTGAAAAAAAGTGTCCCCCTCCAATTTTTCCAATTCCCAGCCCCTCTTACTGGCTCGTGGCACACTTACTTCACAAATGCTCCCAGTAATTTTCCTACCTATTTAGCCTCCGTTAGTGCTTACTGGTAACCACAGCTACAGGGAAACCAGAGCTATCACTCTGACAGAAACGTGAAGTAAGAGTCTAAGCGCACTGTAAACATACATCACTCCAGTACTGCTCAAAAGCCTTCACCTTTCCAGAGGGAAAACATGCCTACACAGACACATACACACGCATGCACACACACAGACAGACACACACACACATGCACACATACAGACACACACACGCATGCACACACACAGACACACACACGCATGCACACACACAGACACACACATATGCACACATATATGCACACATACACAGATATACACACACAGACAGATACACACACAGACACACAGAGACATACACAGAGACACACACACACAGCGACACATCTGCACACACACAGACACATATGGACACAGACACACATGCACACACAGACACACACAGACACACATACACACAGACACACAAGCACACACACATATACACAAACACATACATAGACCCACATACAGACACAGACACACACACGCACACACCGGCTTGATCAGCACAGGTTTTAAGTATCTTTTTAAGTGAAGAATCAATGAAGTCCCGAGCAGAGAGCACAGCTGAGCGTGCAAGCCTGCCCTCAGAGCACTTGAGAGCACAAGGTCAGTCTGAGCTACACAGTGAGACCCTGTCTTTAAGAAAGGAAGGAGGGAGAGAGAGAGGGAGGGAGAGAGAGAGGGAGCTAGTTTGGAGAAGTGTTAAAACCAGGAGCATTGCCCTGGCTGAGGAAGGGCTGCTTAGCAGAGGCAACACCATTCCTGGAGCGTCTGCAGGACTCCTGTACTGACTGGGGGTGGGGTGAGCACTATGTGAAAAACCTACAGGGAGACCATTTCCTGTGGCAGATAAGGCCTCCAGGAAGATGAAGCAGTTCTGCTAGAACTTTCAAAAGGACACTTCGAATACTCTATCTAGAGCACAGGAAACTCGGCACCCATGTGTCCCAACCTGTGTCAGCTTAGACAAAAGAAAAGGTCTCCCAAAGCTAGACTTAAGTCCCTACTGTGAGAGGACTGGGCAGTGGCAGGCCACCTGACAGTTCTCCACCTCTTCCTTATAGTTCTGTGAGTGTCCTGAAGAGTCCCAGCATCTTTGATTTAGAGAAGCCGAGGTGTGAATTCATTCCCCTCAGTACCTGTGTTAGGTAGTCCCTGGGGTTGGCCAGCAGGATTAACCATGACTTTCACAGAGTGGAGAGAAATTCTCGTTTTGTATCTCCGAGGCCCTGGAGACTGGCATTTGGTTATTGTATTGAGCTGGGGTCTCTTTCAGCTTTCCCCAAGCAGCTGAGGCGAGGGAACATATTTTATACTCAAGCATCCAACACCGGCCCATACACAGAAGGACGTCTACCAGACGTACAGCTTCGGGAAGCTCTTGGATCTTACTCAAGGGCTCAGAAGAAATTATTCCTTAATGCAAAGAAACCGAACCGAAAAGGCACAATCAACCCCAGCTTAGAAGCCAATGGTCATCTCCTTGAAGAAGACCTCCTCGGATTCTCTGAACTGCAGGTGACTTTCCTGTGAGGAGGAAACTGAAGGCAGAAGCCAGGGGGTGCCAGAGACACCTGTGAGCCCATGCTGCTTTGGGTTTCAACCTCTACACAGCTGATGGAGAATTCAGAGAACAAAATGCTTCTGTGTGTGTGTGTGTGTGTGTGTGTGTGTGTGTGTGTGTGTGTGTGTGTAAGGAGCGAGGGGGTGTTCCGAAGATTTTCTCTGTCCGTTCTCATACCATATTTTTACACCTCTCCATCTTTTTTGAAAAGTTCAAAAATTATGGCTTTAAGTTAAAAAGTTAACGTTTTATCTACCAAGACAGAATGTGTGTTAGGAGATTCAACCATGCGTCAAGAGAACAACAGACTTGATTATTTTGACTGTGAAGTTGGTCATCAGAATGCCTTTACTGAAAAGTAGATTTTACTTTCAATATGTAATTGGCAGAGGAGGTCTTATGTATTAGAAGTGAAAAAATACATTTTATGAGCCTGTCTAGTTAGGGGTGACCATGGTGCTATGCCTAGGGGTGTTTGTCGTAATAAGCGTGAGTAACAGTCTTGACTCTGTTATGAGTGACAATGTGACATTGTCCACATCGCCACTTGTGACGGAGCCATGACTGTAACTCACACGGGGGTGGAGGAAGTGTGCTGATAAGGTCCCTACGCTAAGGACCGGGATGAAAATCAAATGAGCAAGTATGTGTAAAGGCTCACACCCAGAGACTGCTCTGGGGACATTAGTTATCCTTAGGTCAACATTATAATTGATGGGGAATGTCTACCTAGTGAAAATTTAGTGACCTGCTAGTGAATGGCAGTCATAATATATGGGTAGCAGGCTGATGTCTAGCTCAATGTTAGAGTGCTCATCTAGCATGTGTGTGGACATGGGTTAAAACAAAATTAAGACAGTATCTTACAACGCATTACTCCCAAGATGACCAGACCATACACTCACTGAAGGCAGAAATGTATTTCATGGTTTTAAGAACTTAACTATACATATTTCCACACACTACAAAGAATGAGGAAATGACTTAGGATATCAAATGGGGATATACAAGTCAGACAGTTGTTTATATTTTATCTTTCAGGTGAAACTATTTAAAAGTAAAAGTATAGGAGACTGGAGAGTTGGCTCGGCAGTTAAGAGTACTGGCTGATTTTGCAGGACACAGGTTCCATTCCCAGTACCCTCGGGGTAGCCACAACTGTCTTAGACTCTAGGCCCAGAGACTCTGATGCCCTCTTCTGGTCTCTGAGGGCACTGCATGCAGATGGTGCACAGATACACTCATAGACACAACAGCCATACATATAATTTTTTAACGTAAAAAATAAAAGTACATGTGACAAAGGAAAAACGTTGCACCAGTGTAACTACTGGCTAAAAAACAGTATACAATTTTGTCTTCAGGCCTGTAGTTTGTATTCCTAAATTTAATTATCTTAAGCTTGACAGGATCCCTTGCCATTCACAGACACCACATCTTTAAGAACATTCCTGGGACATACTAGAAACTAAGAGGTATTGATCGCAAGTGGTTTAATTAGTGGTGGCTTTGGGAGTCCAATATCTCCCTTCTGTACATCAGCTACAAGGCAGGATAACTGATCACTGACATATTGATCCCAAAACCCAGAGCCGGGTTTTAGATCTCCACGAACTCACCCGATTTGAGCAGCAGTCTGTAGGATCAAATCTACCTGTGAGCAGGGACATGTGCAAACTCCTTCTCGGAGCCTCAAATGCACGAGGCTTTGGCACAGTTCTCCACACCAAGGAAGACACCAAGAACTCCCCAAGTGTGCCTCCTAATCTCCCGTGTGTTTGTCCATGCTCTTTCCCTTCCCAGCCCCTCTCATTTACGTTAGGGGGAGGAGGTATATGCACACAAGTGTGGGGGAGTGTGTAGACCTGGCCAAAGGAAGTTACTGGGCCTCCTCCACCACCACTCTCAGCCTTATTCTTTGAGAAAGGTCTCTCTCTCTGAACCTGCAGCTTATACTGTTTGGACTAGACAGGAAGTCAGAAAGCCCAAGTGAGTCTGGTCTCTACCCATCAGTTCTGGGGTTCCCCGTAACCACAGAACCGCTGAGTCCAGTCCAGTCTCAGCTTGTATCACAGGTGCTGGAGTTCAAACTGTGGTCCTCATATTTGTGGATCAAGCAGTCTTCACTACTGAGCCCCTCCCTCCAATCAAGCTGGATCAAAGCATAAGAAGAGAGAGGTTGGTTACAAAGCCATCCAAATTGAACACCCATAACCTGAAAACTGAAAACCCAAAACAGTTCCAAAGTTTGAAACTTTTTAATATTGGGTTAACGCTTCAAAATGTTCCTGATTTCAGAGCACTTTAAATTGGGGATGTTGGATTAGCAATGCTCTGCAAAGAAACCTATGTAAAGATGCCCAAATCCAAAAGAGTCTGAGATCTCAACAGTGTCTGGCCCCACACATTCCAGATAAGGAAAGTTGGCCCACTCCTCCCAAATGAGGGAAGGCACCTTCACCCCCACACGGAGGACAAGGAATACAGCCAGTCACCAAGCCAAAACTCTGAAGGATTTTAGTCTCTACACATTCTACCGTGCTAATTTGACGCTCACATCTCACCTATGAGGGGACAGGGATCTCAGACTCTTTTGGATTTGGGCATCTTTACATAGGTTTCTTTGCAGAGCATTGCTAATCCAACATCCCCAATTTAAAGTGCTCTGAAATCAGGAACATTTTGAAGCGTTAACACAATATTAAAAAGTTTCAAACTTTGGAACTGTTTTGGGTTTTCAGTTTTCAGGTTATGGGTGTTCAATTTGGATGGCTTTGTAACCAACCTCTCTCTTCTTATGCTTTGAAGACAGGGATAGTCTTCAGTCTTACAGACAGCAAATCTTGGAAGTTGTCTGTGGCATGCCCACACCTGCATGCACACAATTGTGAATGTGCACACACATGCAAGTGTACACATATACACACACAAGTAACATTGTTTTAAAATTATAAAATAGCCAGGAGGCGGTAGTGCATGCCTTTAATCCTGGCACTCAGGGAGGCAGAAGCAAAGCGAGTTCAAGGCCAGCCTGATCTATGGAAGAAGTCCCAGGATAGCCAGAGAGATGCAGAAACCCTGTCTCGAAAACAACAAGGAAAACAAAACAAAACAAAAACGCTAAGATACAATCTTGTGCTAAGGTGCCTGACTCATAACAGCCTATGGTTGATAGAAGGTCACTGTGTTATTGTTTTTTTGTTTTTGTTTAAATCATGTCCTACTTGTCCTATCAGGGGAAAATAGCGGGGCTTTTTCTTTAAAAGCATCTAAAGTTTTCTAAATGAGGGCCATAACTATGTTCACAATGATTAATAATGCCGTTCATCAAACAAATCCCTATTTTCAGAGCAAATGTCAATTTAGTGAAAATTACTTAATCTGTTAGTAAAATTTACACAACCAGAAACCATGCAATAGATGAAGACATAAATCCCCAGGCCTGGGTAAAAACACTCTCTTTCCATTGGCAGTACGCCAGCATGGCCAGTGGCATTAGAAAAAAGAAAAGAAGAACACGGCAGAAGGATGGGGATGCCTAGTCCACAATACAAGCTTCTACATTAAATACTCACTACTGTGCTCAGATTATTTGTGCTCAGTTTTATTTTTTGCTCAGATTTGTAAATCTGTGAGTGTTTTTCATGTGTCTGTTTCTCCCTCTTTCTTCCACTACAATTAACTTTTATTGTTGTTGTTTCTAATGGGTAGCACACTCCCCGCTTTGTTTCGGAATATCTTGGCATGTCTGGAATGCCAAGATTTTGAGACAAGACCTCAGAGGTCAAGTAATAAATGCCCCCATAAAGTAAATGAGTAATGATTATACACACAGTGGCTGTATTTTCAGTAATGCAGCGAGAAAGCTGTATACTGTACTCTGTCAATCCACATTCATCACGTCCCAGAAATATTAGAAAATCATTACAGGTTTATGTTGAGTTTGCAGATAATACTAACATATAAGTCAAGACTGAAATATGGTAATCAGAAAAACAGTTGAAAAGTGTCGATGAACTGTAAAACACCGGTAGTGGTACACGCAAAGGCTTCATCAGAGGTGTGGCTGGGTGAGGAGATGGAAGTGGGTATTTTGGTCACAGTTTGGGTCAGTTGCTGCTAAGTGTCACTTAGCAGAGGAGCCGGTGGTTCTGCGGATTAGGACAGGGCACCAGGGATCGCCTGAGAGCCTCCAGCATTCAGTGACTCCCACTTATCTCTGGGGACAGTGGTAGTCTGCCACCCATCAGTCTGCAGTCTTCCTCAGAGACATCCCCTGTCTGCTGATCAGAGCAGGACCTGGGGGACCCAGGCTGCCCTTATCAGGACTTTGTCTGCGATGCGAAGAAGCCACTGAACCTTTAACTGCTCGCTTGGCAGAAGCACACACGCTGGAAAAGTCCTGACAGTTCATTCGTTTTGTCCCATCCTGGAGCCAGCTGATGTCTGACTGGGGAGACCCTCCCTCTTTGATGTTGTACTCTTGTGAGAGCGCCCCGCTGTGAAAAAAATTTTATCCCTCCAAATTAAAGAGAAATATTTCTGCATCCAGCTGTTAGCTATGACGTGTTTGCCATTTTTCAGGGCACTGGCTTGGTGCCATCCTCAAGCTCTACTGCAAACCTATCTTTTCCCGCTCCTCACTACAACAATAACAACCGCAGTGCACAGCCATCTCCAGGGACCACAGCGCCAGCGCTGGAAGGGAGAATCCTGGTAATCTCACACTGCTGAGAGCCTCCTTGGAAGTATTTGCATGCAGCAACTTCCCTCTCCTCTCCTCTCCTCTCCTCTCCTCTCCTCTCC
>NC_022020.1:40263904-40297888 GCF_000317375.1 Microtus ochrogaster | reverse complement strand
CTCCCTCCTCTCCTCTCCCTCCTCTCCTCTTCTCTCTTCTCCTCTTTCCCTCTCCCCTCTCATAGTATCAGTGTTAAAGATAAGATCACAAATGTAAAATTCTTTGCAATGATATACCCATCTAAAACTTGATTAAATCCAGTATTTGGTTTAAGCCGAGTTTTAATCCAAACAGCCAATACGTCTTGCTCTCCGCTAACAATATTTACAAATGAAATTAACTTGGATCCCATAAGAACCGGATCCATAGATTATTGAGTTCATGGTTTTAAGTGGCTAAGTGATATCCATTCAGTAGTGGATGGAAAGTCTCACGGAAGCTGAACATTTAGCTGTAAGCCACCAAGGAGTAGCATCCAGGAGCTTGCCATCCACCACTGCCACGAACGGTGGCGTTTACCAAGTGAAGGGCAATTCTCATCTGTACAGAGCATGAAGTCACACACCCCAGTCCCCACCCACTCGCCCATTCTAGTCTGGCTGTCTCCTTTGCTCTCTGGCTGAGGTGGAAAGGGTCCAGTAAACAATATTACAGAACTCGGTACCAGGGGAAGTCCAGCTTGTGGCTGGAACAAATAAATAATAAACAATAAATAAATAAATATCAAAAATGTGCCATACATAAGAAAGTATGAATTTTGGAAACTCAACCATGGAGGAATTTGATTCTCTATTCTCCCACACTTGGCAGAAGAACAAAGGCCAGGTCCTCACCAAACAGGAAAGGGGATTTTTATCTTGTTAAAGCCATCCCACAGCTGATACCAGTGTGAACTGATGAGATTTTCACATTACACCTAACAATGCAGCAAACAGTTCCACGCGGAAGACTATAAGGCAGTGGTTTTCGACCTATGGGTCTCGACCCCTTTGGGAGTGGAGTGTCAGTTCCACAGGGGTCACCTAAGATCATCAAGAAACACAGATGTTCTTTACATTATGATTCACAACAGTAGCAAAATCACAGTTATGAAGTGGCAAAGAAAATAATTCTATGGCTGGGGTCAGCGCAACAGTGAGGAAATAAACGGAGGACCACTGTCATAAGGCTAACACACTGAACTTCATGACGTGATTGCAAAGTCCTGCTGAAATCCCTATGTGACTCCTACAATGTGTCTTATGCAGTACTGCTGAACCCTTCACTGTAGCAAAAACATTGGACTCCAGTGTTCTAGTAGGGACACACCACATAGAGCTTGTTGAAACTGTTACTGATTTTACAACCTTAGCACAATGGCTCCTAAGGAATCTTATTCTAAGTCCTAAGGAATAAGGGTTCCAAGAAGTAAGTACCTTGGGTCAAAGTGCTTTACAAATGGCTGCATTCGATGGGAGCCATCACACATGTATCCATACAAAGCCCTGAGTAGGCAGGTTAGTAAAGGGACTGTGTATCAAAAGTCAGAAGAAGGCTGAGCATGGTAGTGCATATCTTTAATCCCAGCACCCAGAAGGCAAAGGCAGGCTGATCCATGTGAGTTCAAGGCCAGTCTGGTCTACATAGCAAGTTCCAGGATAGCCAGGACTGTATAGAGAGACCCTGTCTCAAAAATAAGAATAAATAAATAAATAAATACGTAAGTAAGTAAGTAAGTAAGTAAGTAAGACAGGCGGACCACCTTTCTATCTGTAGATACACATACACACACACACACACACACACACACACACAGCCCACATGCCCTAGAGCTCAATTCTCCTTTTTGGTAAGAATTCTGTGATGACTCAGAATTTATCCCAGGGAAATAACGGTTTCCTATGGCCTCACTTCTTTCCAAAGCAGCCCACTATTTTATTTCTTCGTTGGAATGTGTCATTCCTTTAAATTATTATATTTTTCTAAGTCTATGTCATTCCCCTCATAACCACACCAGTGAAGTGTAATTGTCAGACACACTCTATTAGGGGAAGGTGAGTGTTTGCGGGGGACAAAAGCCATCTTTCCAGACCTTAAGTAATGGAAGAGAAATCAGTCCCATGGAGCCGAGCCAGGGCCCAGCATGCCCTATCCCTGCTCTGGATCACAGGACAAGGACAGACTTTAAGCTGGCTCCTGGAGTCAGTGCACTCAAGAAAGCTGAGAGCTTGGAAGCTCTAGAACAGCCATGGTCCCCAAGGAGTGTCCCTTGAGGATGCTCTCATGCTGAGATAACTGCTTTGAGGTAAAACTTACCGGGATTCCAAGTTAGCCCCAGAGGAGGACAGGAGGAGACTTGTGACTAACATTGGGTGGCTTCAGTGTGTCTGAGCCCTTGTCCTTGAAGAAGGTGTGTAATTTCCCAGAAGATCAGAACAAATACGTCATAGGCCACCAGTCTCTGACTTAGGAGGTCAGTGTCACAGTAAGGGCTGAGGCCACTCGTCTTGCCCCATCAAGATCCAAAAGACCAAGTACCAGGACAGAAGCAGATGTCACTAATGGTGGATCTCAGATCTTGACTTTTCACCTCCCCAGTTAGAATTCTTTGAACAAACATTTGGTTGGTAGCCACCGTGTGCCAGCTGCTGTGTTTGAGGTAACATTAAAAACATAGGTTCAGATTCTAACCTCAAGTAACTTACAGTATAATAGGAAAGAGATGTGCACAATACAAATCAAGACATTTCTTCTGGTACTCAAATCCACAGATGTCCCATCTAATTTTTCTTTGCATCCTATTCAGAATGGGTTCATAGGTAATTTTGTGAAAAGGACGTCAGTACAGAAAAAGAAAGGGGGGGGAGGAAGGGAGGGAGAGAGAATGCTATTTAAACCCATCTAAACAAACATTCACCAAAATCCACCAGAATATCACATCAATAAGAAAAAAATAAAATCTCCTTGTGATTTATAGTGTTCAGAACAATGGGATGCCTGGTGTTCAGAAAATACTGGTTGGTTGGTTGGTTGGTTGGTTGGTTGGTTGGTTGGTTGGTTGGTTGGTTGGTTGGTTGACTGATGGGTCAATCAGTCAATCGGTCCGTCAGTCGGTTGGTCAGTTGATTGTTTGATTCAGTATACAGATGGATGGATGTTTTGGTGGGTAGCTGGGTCAATGGTAGACAGCCAGGTGAGTGCAAATGAAAGAATAGAATGCCCTGTAATAATTTAAGTGCTAAACACTAAACCAGTTGTTTCTGACCTTTATGTTGGCCAATATGTTTAAGATGAATATCCAATCAGAAAAATGTCAAAGGAAACAATATTTGCTCCTTTAAAATGTGCCTTGTCTCACTGACTAAACTTAACGTGTCCTTTAAAAACCTCCAGGAGTTTCTGCAAAGTTGAGCTGAGTGAAGCTTCTAGATGTTGATTTTAATTCACCAAGTCCAAAGACTGCTCAGAGTAAAGTGTTCTTCCTTCCCCTGCAGGCCCCAAACTGGTCCTTCCTAAGGACTGCTGTTCCAAGCCCTCGTCTTCCCTTTCGATGGCCCTCCAGTCTTCTCTCTCTCTTTCACACCCCCTGCTTCCACTCATTAAGACCCTGGTAGGTCTGATTTACTCCAACAGTGAGTGTAGATCAAAGAACTACTCCTGGAACATAAGTCCTTATTCAGAATTTTAAGTGAAACTTAAGAAGGAACAATGTATTTTTAAAAGATTCAAAGTGTTGACACCATCCATCACCAAGAGGGGATAGTGACCATTGTTGGAAGCCTTCCCATTGGGCAATGCTGGCTAGATCTTTGTGGAAGTGCAGGGGACAGCCACAAGCTGTGCTGCTGAATCTGCAGAAGAAGAGCATGGCTTCCCACAGAAGGAAGGAGCAAAGGGAGCAGGCAGCGGCTTCTGGAAAAGGGACAACCCCAGCTCCTTCTCCAAGCTTTCTATGGCAATTCTAGTGGAAGGCAGGGGCCCTTTCATAAGGACCCTTAAATTGAGAACTTTGAAGCTATTTCCAAATGAGGTTACACCTACAATCATAGAAGACAGGATTCAAAGAAGGAGGCTCACTCTGCACGGCTCTGAACTCGGCTTCTATGACTGGACCACACTGCCTGTAGCGAACCATAAATTAAAATTTTTATAAATCCTGTAATTAACTTATGAATGGCACAATTATATGTTTCTAGTATTAACGGCATTAAGTTGTTAAAGGTAAACATTTAAAGTATACCACTGTTTTTGTAACCCTGTTTTGGCATCTTTTCATCTCTCAATATATCAAGAGCCTTGAAAAATGGAAGTGGCCCAGGTCTCTAAACAGCCCTGGTTTGGGCTTGCTAAAAAAGCTCCTTTCACAGAGTAGAGCCGGAGGGCTGGCAAGTGTCTTGCCAGCACTGGGGCACTGTGCTTTCTACAGAGAGTCCACCCTGTGTTTCTGGACAGGCATTCGGGTCCACAAGGTGTGATTCCCTGGGAACTGAACCAGGAGATCCTGTAAACCTCAATAGCTAAGGCTCAAGGGTTGCCAGGAGTCTGGTTAGCAGAGGTTATGACTAATGTCAACCCCAAAGAAAAGCGACCACCTAATTAGCATGTGTCTGTAAAATCAGTTTCCTAATCTGTAGGCCTGCCTTAGGCCTCTCTCTTTCCACAGGAAACACCTGTGGGTTGAAAGGAAAGAATGGAGCGGAATCTCTTACACTGGGTCTGTGGAGAGGCTCTGGGCAAGGTTGCAAACACCTTGAAACCCTGAGAAAATGATGAATATCCATGAGTCATCTTCTGGGAAGAAGTTTTTATTAGATTCGCAAAGAGGTGTGCACACGTACACACAAACACACAATTAAGAAGGACGGCCAAACCCCACACTTCCAAGCAGAATGAGGGTAGTGAATGGAGACTTAGAAAAGAGACTGTCTACCCATGAGCTGGGAGTCTCAGAGGATTTTTGAGTACATTCTCTTCAAAGGTCTTTGATCTCTGAAATCTATCTCTTTCTTTCTATCCTCTTTACCTTCCTCCACCCTACCACATGGAGTTAGAGACCCTGGGATTCCTGTAGGTTTTCCCCCCTGTACTTCAATGTCATACTTGATTGCAACTGTGTTTTGATGTGTTGTTCTTGCCTAGATCTCTGATTACATTTTCAGGACCATTGGAGATGCAAACTGGAATCGAATCTTCTGGACGGTTATTTTATAAGGCCGATATTTTTAGGTTGGAGGTCATGTGAGCCCGGATTACACTGGGTGGCTCAGGTTTGAGCTTTATGAACATTTAGCAGCAACTATTGCTGGATTCAGTGCGTCAACGGTTATTAATATGTTCCTGCAGCCCTTTCAGTTCTGAGAAAGTCCCCCGTGCCAACTAAATTTAGTTTCATTTAGTTTTTCCAACTAAAACGAAAACATACAATTTAAACAATTAGTCAAAGCAATAGAATTGCTTTTAGTAATCTTTAAACTCATTTGTTATTGGGGATTGAAGAGATGACTCAGCCGTTGAGAGCACTTACTGTTCTTGCAGAGCCGGGTTGAGTGCCCAGCACCCACACGGCAGCTCATAACTGCCTGTAACTGCAGTTCCTGGGGATCTGGTGCCCTCTTCTGACCTTCTTAGGATCCTTCATGCACGTGGTACATACTATATACATACTCAGGCACACACACATACATACACATAAATAAATATTTTTAAATAATTTATGATTTATAAATTAAGTCTTTATCATTTCTAGCTTATGCCCTTCTATTTCATAATAAATTAGTTAGAATAACTACAGAGTAATAATTATATAATACATACACATCAATAAAGAGTTTAAATGTAGTTAATCTATAATGGGGCGATAATGACCCTACAAAAAGCCCAGTATCAGGAATGGATCATCTGTTATGGAGTTGTTGGCAAGTGTCCCATTGACCACTCCCCAAACATTACAGGCTGTAACCAATGCTCTTAGCCACCTACCAGAACTTCATCGTAAGAATCAACTGCTAAAGTCAACCTATGTTGGAGTTACAGAACAAAGAGAAATCTAACAGGTCCTCAGGTAGAAGCTTCATCCTGATTGGCTAGTTCTGATAGTGCTGGAAGGTGCTCATCACACTATTGGAGGAGAGAAGCTTCATCCCTATTGGCTAGCTTTGATAGTGCTGGAAGGGGCTCATTACACTATAGGAGGAGAAAAAGAATCACCAATCTCACCCAGCTCTGAGTCCTGGCATCTACAGTGACTGGCCTATCAAGACATGCTCACTGGTACAAGAGTAGCAAGAGCATCATAAGAGCAACCAACCATTTTGTTCTAGGACTTAAGGCCCACTTCATACCTGGCAGCATCCCCAGAGCCCAGTACTTGTGTTATACAGGTCATAGGCGCTCAAGGAAAACATCTTATTTACTATTACTTATATTAGTAATATTAATATTATTTATTATTACTATTACTACTACTCTGCTAGAAATGAATATAGTATTAAACTGACTTCCAATGCCTATCATTTCATCCAGAGTTTAGTACATCTCTCACCCACCATTGAAGAAGTTTCTTTTGGCAACAAACAGACATGCAACTCATTAAGGTCCAGACAATAAGAGACTGCAGAATGTCCACCCCTAAACAGGACACTTGTATCATCCTCCTTCCTTCCAGGGCTCAGAAATCACTGCAGAGGAGAAGTAAGACCCACAAGAAGTGGGTGACTTTAAGGAAAGTGTGTTTTCTGGGCATATATGAGTTCCCTGAAGCTGAAACACCATTTCAGAAGAGTTGCACAGGCTCAGGACAGACTAAATTCCAATGTAAAGAGAAGAGATGGCTCCTCAGTGGTTAAGGAGCCATTGGGGAGAGATAGCTGCTGGGAGAGGGAGTGTCAGGGTTTTGAAGATGCAGCCCTAATGAGCTGACTATCCTCCAGTGAAGACCATACATTCAGCAGTCTGTGGGCTGTACAAACTATAATGACATCTGATGGAGGAAGGTCATTGGTTAATTAAATAAAGAAGCTGCTTGCCCTGATAGGTTAAAACATAAGTGGGAGGAGTAAACAGACAGAATGCTGGGAGGAAGAGGAAGTGAGGTAAGACGCCTCAGAGAGACACGATGCTCCACTCTTGCAGGCAGAGGCGAGAGCTCTGCTCTCTGAGACACACGCGATGAAGCTCCGACCCAGGATGGATGTAGGCTAGAATCTCCCTGGTAAGTCACCTTGTGGGCTGCACTAGAAATGGGCTAGTCCAGGAACGAGAGTTAGCCTAGAAGAGGCTAGGTAGAAATGGGCCAAGCAGTGATTAAATGAATACAGTGTCCGTGTAATCATTTTCGGGTAAAGCTAGCCTTGCGGGCAGCGGGGTACTGGGGACGCAGCCCTGCCGCATCTATTACTACAGACATCAAAAGGGAAAAGAAAGAAAGGAAGGAAGGGAGGGAGGGAGGGAGGGAGGGAGGGAGGAAGGACATAAAGTTGGGTGGGCAAGGTGGGTGAATCTAGGAAGAGTGGAGTAGGGATGAATAGGATAAAGATACATTATGTAAAATTCTCAAAAAAAAACAATAAAAATGAGAAAAATAAAAGCATTAAAAACCCGAGCCTAAAGGACAAAGGAAGGATCTTGAAGTCGGGCATGACGGGCCATACCTGTAATACTTGCATTTAGAAGGCTGAACTAGGAGGCAAGCCTGGGCTAAAATGAGCCCTGCCCCTCACCCCCAACAGCACCTCACCTCCACACAAACAATTCTGAGCACTGATCTGCCTCTGGCATCACGACTTGGGGGTGCACCAAGTTGCTTCACCCGAGTCTCCATGTCCTGCGGGATTTCCATCCTCTAGCCTAGATTCCATGACCATAGGCTGGCTGGCCACCTGCGCAAATGGGTACTTAACTGCTGAACCCAGAAAGATTGAGACCATAAGGCAACCATTTCAGATACATAAAAAGATTTCAATGCTCACTAAGGGAGAGGTAACAGGACATAAGCAAAGCAATGCAATTGTTGATTAGATATATGCAAATGTAATTAAAAGTTAGGCCTTCCAATCTGTACAGATCGAGTAGCTAAAAGAAAAAAAAAACTCTTCAAAAAGTTGTATTTTTTTAATTCCATGTCATTGAAAGTAAATTCAATTATAAAGACCTGTGATCTCTTCACTGTCATTTAAATTAAGAGGACAATAGAGTGGTCCAGATAGCCTGTGTCTAAGCGGTTATAAGAGGTATTGAACATTCAACATATTTGTAAGACGGGTTTCTATGGGGATGATATGAGCTCATTCATGGACGTGCTTAACACAGAGTCAGTGCTCCGTTAACAAAAGCTACCATGGTTTATGATCTGGGAATTCTGATTTTCCTTTCCTAATTTTCCTTCTACTTCGATATTCCTGAAAAACAAGATAAAGCTGTGTACCGAAGAAAATGGCACAGAAGTTAGGACCCTTGGGTCTCTTGTGTGAAGGAGAATTGAATAGAATGGGAATCAAATCTCAGCTGCATGATGTCAGACAAGTGATGTGATTTCTCCAAAAGGAGAAGAGCAGCAGTCCCAGGGTGTACCAGTTGAAAAGCCATGGGACGTACAAAGGCGTACAAAGACTAACAGCGGTGTCTGGCATACAAAAACAGAAGGGAATTCCCAAAAACTACCTTTTCTGTAGCTCAATGACCTTGCTACTATAAATACTAAAAGTACCTTTTACAAATCACAACACATTCTGGAAGCTTCTATATAATTATTTCACTACATAATGAATTAGGATATAAATGCCTGGGAGACTTCTTCTTCAGTGCCAGTAAATAACCCCTGACCTGCGCTTATACAGACAGCTCTCAGCTCGGTGAATCTCACACTAAAAGAAGACATGAAAGCGGGAGAGACTTGATGGGGGGAAGAAAGAGTTCATTGGGAGGGAGAAGGAGACAGGTGAAGACAATGGGGTGACTATGTTAAAAATGTGCTCTATACATGTGTGAATGACCCACATAGACATATAGATAGTAAATCATTAAATATTAAATATTTTGCAAATTAACTAAAACACATTCACACTTAAAAACATGTATCTCATTGACTTCCTTTTAAGGTAAAGCAATGTTTTAAAGGGGAAATCATATCACTGCTACACTGTCATAACAACCAGAATTTGACATAGCCATCTTAGTGAAAAACTGGGATATAAAGACTCAACGTTTATTTGTCTAATAAATAAACCTCACTTAATTTATATTTCTCAATTTATTTTTATAATCAGCATTGCAGCAATTACCAGACTTGACTGTTGAATAATAACTGGCTTCATTTAAAACTCTTACTTAAAGTATGAGTTTCAGCTTAAAGGTGGAATGTCTGAGGGAAAACAGACCCAGGCACAAAGTTAGAAAGGGCGGTGTCTATGATTAGAATCTATTCAAGAATTAGCAGCTTACCTACTCCTGAGCTTGAAGAGCCAAGTCACTGAATACAAAGACTTTATTCTCACTCCTAACCACAGCTCAGACATTTGTAAAATTTGTATCAGAAAGCAAAGATACAGAGCCCCACTAAGATAAGTTCCCTTAGCTTAAGAGATGTAAGAATTTTTTTTTCTACAATTGATCTCTTAATTTCTTTTGTAATAAATTAAATACACATCAAACTATAGATGACCTGATTAAAACTCAACAAACAACATTTTCCCCTTTAAAATGGAATAATTTCCTCCTGCTGAGACACTCATGAAGCTTGGCTAGCTGGAGTTACATCATGTAAATATATTTCAAAGATGGTATTAATATAAAAAGTATATCACATAACTCTAAAAATTTAATATACTGTTATGGCAATAACCAGACCATTTTCCCAAACAAATATATATTCCACCATGTCATTTCGAACTTTTTCTGACCTTCTTTTTTTTTTGAAGAAAGAAAACTACAATTGAGACCAAATGTTTTATGAAAGAAAATATAGGCAAGCTGATTTGGCCCCAAGTACAGACACTTTCTGATTGAAGGTGTTATTATAACTTAAATCTTAGTCCATTTATTTTCATAAGCCACAGTAACTGGATGTCACTTAGGAAGTCTTATGATGCAAAAGTGCTTATAATGTTTCCTAACAGTTTAGTATAAACTATGGCTACCAGCTACAGTTTCTTTTTTTTTAAAAAAAAAATCAAATTCAAAGATTGAAATAAGGGATACAATTGTATTAGCATCATTTTACAAACAAATTGTAAAAAGAATGTTTACCGGAATCTACCCTTAGCCCATTTTCCAAGAGTGGACATCTCAAGCCACACATGGTTCTAAACCCTCATATACCATATTTTTTCTATACATACACACCTATAATAAAGTCTACAAACTAGTCATAAGAAAGGATAAACAAGAAAGAGATAAATAATAAAATAGAACAATTGGAATAGTATAATAATACAAAGTTATATGACCATAGTCTTATCTATCTTTCTGTCACTGTCTCTCTCTGTGTTCCTTTCTCTGTGTGTGTGTTTCTCCTTCTCTCTGCCTTGATATCTCTTTCTCTCTCAATCTCTCTGTGTATCTCTCTCTGGACTCAGTATCACCTGCACTTGCCTACAGGTAACTGAAATTGTAGGCCAAGTAGTCTAATACACAACAAATGGAAGTTAATCAAGCAGCCTCCTTTTTGCCATTGATCTACAAACACCTCAGTCCATCCTCTTCCTCTTTCTTAGTCCATGCTACTTTGTTCTGGTTCCAGAACCTCTGATTTCTTTCAGTTCTGATCTGTAATCAACTCAAAACTCTCAAATCTTTCATTTCAGGCAATGATTAGAACAATCAATGATATCAAAACAGCAGGCACAGTGATTCTACAGGAACAGTCACCAGGTAGAGGAGCCGGCACACAGTGGGAGAAGCCTGCATCCCCAAGAACTGATGCTCCCAAGTTACTTTTAGGAATGACTGGCAACTGTGAACCACACTACACACAGCTTCCTTTCTGCAACAGATCATTCCAAACTGAAAGCAAATACATATGCACAGACGATGAAAACTGGATGCAAAACCACATATAAATTATGAATAGACTATCTAAAACAAAATAAAGTAAACCAAAAATAAAATAAAAGAGCCAGGCATGGTGGTGCACACCTTTAATACTAGCACTTGGGAGGCAGAGGCAGATGGATCTCTCTGTGTGAGTTTGAGGTTAGCCTGGTCTACACAGTGAGTTCAAGGATGTCCAGGGCTACATAGTGAGAAGCTGGAGGGAATGGGTCATATTCCTCATATAGAACCTGCCAAGCAATTCCGTAACATATGTAAAATAATTTTATTTAAAGTTTACTTCAATCAACTTAGATCTGTTTTTAAGTCTGATATACTTTTACTCTTACTTCCTTTATTAAAAAAAAACTGAGAATTTAACATTGCACTTTTCATGTGTTTAAAATAATGACAATGCATTTAAAAGGGAACATGGGGGAACAGGGTAATTAGAAAGTGCTGGAAGATGCCTTATGTTACTCTTCTCCTCTAGACCAACTGATATTTGCATGGCTTTTCCCCATGCCTTTGGAAGCAGAAAAAAACAACTACAGCAAACACACCAAAGTTGTTATCTACTTTGCATAAACAATGAACATTCTCTGATGACATGATGTACTAAGAACGTGATACGTGAAAATCCAAATTTATCCAAAAGAAGAGTGCTTTTGCTTGAAAACAGGCTTCACTATTTTTTCCTTAAGGAAAATATGCAATCACGTGTGCGCCCGCGCGCGCGCGCACGCAAACACACACACACGCACACAACCTTCTCTAATGTAGAACTCAGAGAAAAGAAATTTAAATTACACTTTTAAAATACTGCTACTGTGTGAAAGAGGGTTTACCTGTGCCAACCCAGATAAGGAGGAGAAGTGATAGGCAACTTAATCTCGGCTGAAAGCAAATGGCCGGCTGCTCACATGCGTGTGATAAGATAGCCCCCTATCAGAACCACTCCTGACGGTTTGGTTTTCATATCTCCTTTTTCTTCCAGAGTAGCTCTAACACTTTCTTCAGCACAATCGCCAGCAACTACTGCCTCCCTTTGCACTTAGGGTTCTAGCACAGTGTGTCACAGGTCAGCAGATACTCACTCCAGCGGTTATCGCAGAAAAACGTAAGGGAATAGAAAAAAACCTTAGGCCTAAGTCCTTTTTAAATTTTAAGTCACAAAGACATGAATGAAAAATATCTTACATCCTAGAATACAAGAGGACTGCTACCTCGGCCTCTGTCTGTATCTGAAAGGGAGTGGGTGACGTCACAGCAAGCAGGATTTCCCACATCTCAGCGTGAGTATTCATGAGTTTTGCTTTTTTACGATACCCAGACCACTGTGGGCTTAATATTGTTCTTTTCATGACTTTTAAATTGATCCGTTCATGCTACCGAGACCCAACAAAGTCAACAGCTCTTGTAAAAATTATCATCTGTAATGCCGACTACACTTAGAAAACATTCTTCTTCATCCCACTGAAAAGCGATTGGAATATGACAAGATGCCACACTGGGGATTGCTGGCCTAGGGGACTATGCTCGTTCCTGGGCCGACCCTGCCCTGCTGTGCCCCAGAATAGTCATTCTACATCTTAGTGATCTCTTGCTTTGCTGGTTCCTAAACAAAATTTTTGGGTAACCTTGGAAGCCTCTAAATTAAAAAAAAAATCAACAAATTAATGATCCTAGACTCCAAGAACTACAACCCCATCCAGTAAGTCAAAGACTAATCAGACACAGAGCCTGGAATTCGGAACTCCCAATTGGGTGCTCCAGTTTAGTGCTCCACAGGTCTACTGTTCTCCCAGGCTTGGCAATGGGCAAACGATGGAAACGACCCTCTTGCCAGAAGGATCTACCATCATCTCACTTCCTTACAACCATCCGCTGACTTTCACCAGCAGGAAACCGAGGCACGAGGAGAAGGACCTGGTACACGTTATGAGGATGGGGATTGATGCGTCTGGAAGTTAAATCTCTCAGGGGGCTTGGTAACCCAGGGTGAGCTTCTGCCATCCAAACACACTGCAAATTTGAGGGGCTTCTCAGTTCCTGAAGTTGCTATGGACACACCTGAAACTGCCAGGAGGGAGAAGTGGCCATGAGAGGAAGGAAGGCAAGAAAACAAACACAAGACAAAAACAAAACAAAACCCAGAAAAGAGTGATGGGGAAAAAAATGCCAGTTGGCAAACATTAAGGAAACTGAAGCAACGGTACTTCAAGGTATTCGGCACAAATGAAATCGGCATTAAATCTTCTTAACACTAAGGTCAGATAAGAAAAACACACAGTCCAAATAATATTTGCAGATTCTGGCCTCAAAGGAGGAGAAGGCAACATTAACAAGAGAAACTGTGGCCAAAGGGCTTCAAAATGAAGTCAAACATGCTAAAATAATATGTGTGATCTCTTAGACTGACTGGCTGTTTTCATTCTTTCTACAAAGGAAAAGAAAAATAATAACAGCGAGGACCGCTTTTCCTGGCCTCTCGGGTCCCTAGTTTGTGAAAGGGTCTACTGGGTGAACAATACTGTATATCTCCCTGGGGGTCTAAGTCAATAGGAACTCGATAAACACATTAAATGGCCAGGGCAGAAATAAAATAGCAGTGGTATGGGTCATCATGGAACACGCCAAAGAACACAACCCACGCGGTGGCCTTACAATCATTGTCTTAAAACACACAAATAAAATGATTTCCAAATGAAAATAAAAAAGGCCGACTCCAGAGCTAGATAGGGGCGAGCTATAATCTTGTAATTGAAATCTTCCTTCCAAACCCTCGCGTGAGCGAAAGGCACCCTCTCCCTCTCCCTTCCCAGAGGCCTGTGGGAAGCTGTGCATGCCCAACACAGCAGTGAGAATTGGCCCAACAAGAAAGCTTCATTTTTTATGGTGAGATCTTAGAGTCTGAGACCATCTGCAAGCATAAGTTTAATACTTTAATTTCCTTTACTTTAGTAAGAGTGAAAAACGAATAATTTTTTAAAATAGCCTAAGGCGATGTGACAGTTAGCCAAACAAACTCGTGAAACGTTAGAACAATTATGTTGATCTTTGCTGTCCAAGTGGCTTGGTCTGGTTATTTTAATATTTGTGTATCGTGGATAAATATGTGTGTGAGGGGTGTCTATGAATAGATTCTTAGGAATTTAGAAATTCATCCAAAATTCAGCAGTTTTAGATGACTTAATGAGTTTGATAATGGGACACAGAAACTTTAATTCTTAAATCATTTGTTTTATTTCTAGGCAGTCAGGGTTGATTAATCAGCTTTAGTAATAGTGGAGGGGTTTGGATACAGTCCCTGAAGCTCTGGGCCAGGGAGTTGGCGGATGGGGAGGGGGAGAATGTGTTTCATTACCAGCATCCCATTGCTAGAGATTTTAGGGGCATGCCCTAATGTTTCATTTAACCCATTTCATGGGTCTTTAGCTGAGCTGCAATCCTTCACAGAGTGGAGTCACCCTGGAGAGAGCTCCGCAGTTCACTCCTGCAGCCTCTGTGTGTGTGTGTGTGTGTGTGTGTGTGTGTGTGTGTGTGTGTGTGTGTGTACAGCCTTAGCACCAGAGTACATTTCGTGAGCTGCATGATGCTGTCAAGCTTTTCCACTACCTCTTGTCTGAATTGTTCATCTCTTTGCCTTCCACCAAGAAGACACTAAGATGTTTTCAAAGCACATAGCCAAAAGCAGCTTTGTTCGTGTTCAGAAGATAACATTTTGTAAGACATTGCTGCTTTTCAAAATACTGTGCTCTCTAGTACATGCCGACCATCTAAGAATCGCTACTCCGGAGACAGCCGTGGTATTCGAAATAAAGGAAAACAAAGAGACAATTTGGCTTCAGCCGAAAATCTTAACTAGCTAAGGAGCACAGGAATCAGTAAATTTCCTTTAAAGAATTCTCTTCTTTCCTTCATGCATTATTTTGATAAGATCTAAGTGTTCCTAAAGCCTACAGAAGCTGACTGTAGCCATTCTTGCAAGGTAAGGTCTTTACCCTGTGACGTGACTAGCTGCCTAAAGCCCAAAGTCTTACATGACATCCGGCGCACACCTCTGCCTGCGGAACCGTAACTTGAGATGACCCATTGATTGAAATGAGTGTTAATTCCTAGGAACTGAACCACAAATAACGCAGCAGGAATCCTACCCGAAAATCATGGGTGGCTATGTGAAGTTAAGTACTCTCTCTGTTTATAGTTATTTTTGCCTAATTCGGTTCAATTAAGCCACTAGTGACAGACATATGAAAAAGGACACTTGTATGCTCATAAGCTGTATGCGCCGCTGTAATTTAACATGTATAAAAGTCTGAACGCTTCTGAATAGATGGTGGGAATTTTGGCATCCAAACCCATGCGCTCGTATCAACTCCTAATTTTCATATCATTTCTCTTCTTTTCGTTTCACTTTTATCTTGACATTGCACGTGCCTGCCTAGTTTAATTTCTTCTACGCCAGTGGTCCTCAACCTGTGGGCCGTAACCTCTTTAGTGTCGAACGACCCTTTCATGGGGTCATTTAAGACACTGGAAAACTCGGATATTTGCATTACAATTCATAACTGTAGCAGAATTGCAGTTATGAAGCAGCAGCAAGGTTGGGGTCAGCACACCATGAGGAACTGTATTAAGGGTCACTACGGTTCTACACACTTCTAAGCACTAACAGAAAGCTCTCTACTGAAGCCTTGGCTGGGACAGTACCTACCTTCTTTTTGGTGTAACAGTTACCATGCAAAGCAGTGGCTCTCAACCTTCCTAACACTGCAGCTCTTTAAGACAGGTCCTCATGTTGTGGCGACCCCCAATCATAAAATTATTTTCGTTGCTACTTCATAGCCATAATTTTTCTACTGTTATGAATCATAATGCAAAAAAGTCTGTGTTTTCTGATGGTCTTAGGTGACCCCTGGGAAAAAATCATTCACCCAGGGGGTTGGGACCCAGAGATTGAGAGTCTCTGGTTTAAAGCCTTCAGTCATTAGAATAACTCAGTTAAGGAACAGAGAACAACAAACAGTTAGCAAGGGTGCTCAATGTTGGAGCTCAGGCCTGGCAAGGACAAGGCTCTGAGTTCAATCCCTGGCACCGCAAACAGAATGAAACACAATCTGTAAAAAACAGCATATTTAGAAGATATCAGCTTTTAAAAGAGACGAGAACCCAGTGGAATGGTAAAACCATGCCAGCAAGAATGTTCTGTCAGATCCCACAGTCGTTTCAGATACATTCTGAGATTTTACAAGGGGAAAAAGTACAGCTTAGAGATCGAGATTTGGGAAAGGGACAACGTGGTTGTGGAGTTGGTTGGAACTATTTACACAGAAGTAACCCGAAGGTCTGTAAACTGACTCTTAACTGGTTTGATTAAAAAGAAGGTAATTAATAAATGACAAGACAGAACGAAAAGTTCATGGTGCCATTTGATAAACCACCCAAGGAGCTAAATCAATGCATTTCTGTTTAATTTCACCATTTGTTTTTCCATTCGAGCTGCCAATTTTCTAACAAGTTGCAGAAGGAAGGGTTCTCTCTCTTTCTTTCTCTCTCATCCTCTCTCTTTTTCTCTCTCTCCTTCCCCTCTGATTGACAAATATCACAGATTTTTGTTTCAAATCAATTGAACTTTCTCCAGGTGATCCCTGCATCTGTCATGACAATGTGGCTAAGCCATTATTCCATCAACGCTCTGTAACTAGCTGCCGTTTTTTTTAGCCTCTTTGACAAGAACACCATAACAATTCACAGCACCCTTGACCTTCAGGGTGTATATCATCTTGTCAACATATAAACAAACACACTATTGGTTGTATTTTAATAGATTGTGTAAATATCAAAATCCAATTCATCAAAAGGTTCACCCTGAGTGACAGCTCTGAATTTCTCTTGTATTTGCAATGCTAATTCTGACTTTTAATTTGAAAAGGATATTTGAGTTGTGATATGTGCTCCTGTCTCTGTTTTTTTTTTCCAGGAAAGCATAGGAAGCCACCAAATCTATGTTTTTCTATATGATAGAAGCCTTGAATGTGGTTCTGTTTCAAATGTAAGTGTTCTAGAACTATCACAACAGTGCTGAAGACGAACACACAAGACTTTATTTTCTTTTTTTCTCTCTCCCTCCCTCCTATCCATCTTTCCTTTCTTTTTCTGACATTCTGGGATCATCCTTGGGGTTTCACACATGCTAGGAAATTTGCCACCCTGCTAAGTTTCACCACCAGCCCCTAAAGAAAAAGGTATAGGCTGGGCAATAGTGGTGCATACTTTTAATTCCAGCACTCCGGAGGCAGGGGCAGGAAGATATCTCTTTGAGTTGAGGCCAGCCTGATTTACAGAGAGAGTTCCAAGACAGCCAAGGCTATACAGAGAAACCCTGTCTCAAAAAATAAAAAGAGCCGGGCGGTGGTGGCGCACGCCTTTAATCCCAGCACTCGGGAGGCAGAGGCAGGCAGATCTCTGGGAGTTCGAGGCCAGCCTGGTCTACAAGAGCTAGTTCCAGGACAGGCACCAAAGCTACAGAGAAACCCTGTCTCGAAAAACCAAAAAAAAATAAAAAATAAAATAAAAAAATAAATAAAAAGAAAGGAAGGAAGGGAGAAAGGGTGGGAGGGATGGAGGGAAGAAGGAAAGGAGAAAGATCTATAAGATAACCCTACTACTTTCCCCTTGCTTAGCAAAATGACACGGAGCAGAAAAAAAATGTTGCATTTGGAGGCATTCAAAGTGCCGCTGTAAGCCAGCCTACATGGTCACATGCTCATTACATCACCCCACAGAGCTCTTCCCTCATGAATGTCTCTTTGTGCATAGGACTGACAGGTAGCTGGATACTTGGAAAAATGATATACTAACCTTTATTGGACACCCCCAAACTGCTTGTTTGTAATGCAAGGTGTCACACATACCCTTAAATTCATTGGCTTAAGGATGGGCTCACAGGCTTCATGGACCCTCCAGGACATTATTACTGAATCTGAAATTCAGGTATGTATTTGCTAATGACTGTCTATGTAGCAAGTTCTGCACTCATGCCTGGCTCAACAGGACACACTGACATTTCCTTCCATTGTCTATACCATCCCAGTGTTTGGAGAACTGGTTCTGTACCTTCCAAAGAACAGTTCCAATGAGAAACAAGAACTATTCTTGGCCTATTGTTTCCCTGCCAGTGAGAAGGAAAGTGTTGGGAGCAAGGTGGGGTATCTCTGTCTAAACTTTGAAGCCAGGGTTTCCCATTGGATTTGCTGCTAATTCATTTGCCCCACAGCAATGGTGACAACAAACCTTTACCTTACAGAACCATGGTGAGTCATGCCAGCATCACCATGTAATCCCAACCCCTGTGAGGCTGAGGCAGGAAGGTTGTCGTGAACTTCAAATGACCGTGAGCTATATAATGAGTTCCAGGCCAGTATGACTACATAATTAGACCCTGTCTCTAAGTAGCTATCTAAGTAAGTAAGTAACAACTTATTTCTAACCCCCACATTATTAAGGAGTTCATAGAACAATGTAAAACACATTCTATTTATGCTAACAATTCCAGGAGGTAGCATCAGGAGAATGGCTACCTTTCCTCCTTGGAAACAAAGATAATAAGAACAGTTATAAAATGTTTGGGTGTTTTACTGTTGGGTAAGAACCTTCTCCTGGAGATTATTCTCATTTCGTACATTTTAGGAAGTCATGTCACTGGCTGCCAAGAAGCTATTATCTTGCTTAAAGAGAGAAATAAAAGAATTCATCAAGGTAGAATCCAACAAGATGGGGGCCTCTTAAAGAGAGCTAGGGAGGCTGAGTTGGTCAAGTGCTTGCCTTGCAAACATGAGGACCCAAGTTCAAACCCTAGAACATGTTTTTTTTTAAAACAGGTCATAGCGGCACACACCTGAATCTCAGCCCTGGAGAAGAGATGGAAGATCTTTGGGGGTTACTGGTCATCTAGACTAGCCTTCTTGGCAAGCTTTAGGCCAGTGAGAAACCCTGTCTCAAAAAAAAAAAATGGTGGGCCGGGTGATGGTGGCGCACGCCTTTAATCCCAGCACTTGGGAGGCAGAGGCAGGTGGATCTCTGTGAGTTCAAGACCAGCCTGGTCTACAGAGCTAGTTCCAGGACAGGCTCCAAAGCCACAGAGAAACCCTGTCTCGAAAAACCAAAAAAAAAAAAATGGTGGATAGCTCCAATTGATAACCATTTGCAAATGAAAAATGAGTTTTCCCCAGGAGAATCTCACTGGAGAAATGAATTCTTCTTAAGGATAGGCCACCAGTCCAGATCTCAACAGAAAATGAACTCAGTGGCATCTTGGGAGGTTCCTTATCTTATAATGTATCAGGAGGTTTTTTAAACCTTTGGTTTATTTATTTATTGCACCCTATAGGGTTTGGTTTTTTGGGTTTTTTTTTTTGGTTTTTTTTGTTTGTTTGCCCGGCTACCCTATAGGTTTTGCATGTATAATATGGCTTCCAGTTTTGTGTTTTAATGGAATCCGAGTGAACAAGTGATCTCTGTGTCTGTTTGTACCTGTTTCTTACACCTGTTCTTGGGCGCTCATCCTTCTGATTCATTTGTTTTGTCCTATTCTGACTCGTTAGTTTTGTTTAATCTTATTATATTTTATTTTATTATTATCCTTTAGATGCCTATTTTGTTTTCTAATGAGAGACAAAAATGGGATGAGGCTCGGTGTGAGGGGAGGTGGGGAGGGGCTGAGAGGAGTAAAGGGAAGGGAAACTGGAATCAGAATCCAATGGATGAAAAATATCTATTTTCAATAAAAGGGGAAAATGATGGATAACAGTTGAGAAATGACACCGCGGTCATACTCTGGCCTATGCACATCATGCACACAAACACAGGTGCACACATAGAATAGTTAAACAACATCTGGGTTTAGGTATAAGGTAGCAATAGCTATTGTGGGTTGCAACCCCTTTGGGAGCCAAATAACCCTTTCACAGGGGTCACCTAAAACCATCTGCATACGAGATATTTACATTACAATTCGTAACAGTAGCAAAATTACAGTTACAAAGTAGCCACAAAAATAACTTTGTGGTTGGGAAGTCACCACAACACAAGGAACTGTATTAAGAGGAAGCATTAGGAGGGTTGAGAACCACTGAGCTAGCCAGAGATCCTTTTTACCACTAGCTGAATCCAGAGAGATGTTCATCCCAAAGAATACCGGCCATTGCCAGGGGTCTGGGATCCTCTGCTGCTATGAAGTTACTACACTAATTTCGCTGTTGGGGGTGGGGGAGTGGGACACAACATGGGACAGCGACACACTTGACCAATTTAAGGTCATACATTCAGACTTAAAGCATTTGCTCTCCCGCTTTGACATTCCTGTCCCAAGAACAATGTAGTGATTACCCCGTGTGTGATGTAATGCCTGTGTGCTGGTGACAGTCCTGTCTTCACTGATGCTACCCAACCCCTTCTCAGATGAATGAGGAACTCTAGTTAGGCATGAATGACTCAGAGCCAAAATAAATTTGTAAGGATTTCTTTCAGAGTGCTTCCTCATGCCTGGGAATTGTCCGCTGCCCCAACTTAGTCCCTACGCCCTCTGTATTAAGATGTTGTTATGAATCTAAAGTAATATCTGTCTAATCATGAATTATCTCCTACTCTTCTGCCATACACGTGAGCCCAACAGAGTAAACACAAACAGACAGAGCTAGAGACCCAGGACAGCCTAGACAGAGTTTGTTTAGAAATCGCTCTCCAAGATCTTTGAGAAGGACACTGTCTTTTCCCTCCAGAGCCAACACACTGGACTCAGCATCTTTGAGGGTATGAAAGTCTTTCTCTTCAGTGAGGCCACTTTGGGAAACTGTATCTTCTTCACATGTCTGATACCAGAGATTCTTTTTTCCTACCTTTTATATCTATCCCACAGAAATCACAAAAGAAGAAAAAAAATTCTATTCCAAGTATTCGGTAATTTTTTTTTTCCCAAAGCAAGAGTATTCACCTAGCTTGCAATCTGCCTTAAACGGATCAAGCCCACAGGAGTAAGAGGGAGGAGGGGCCATGTCAAGCCAACTTTGCGTCTCTGGCAACTGGTTCACTCTGTATTTCATTTCAAAGGCTTAATTACGTCTGCATAAATAAACTGAGCTGCGCAGCTTGATGCATGGCCATTTGTCACATTAAAACAATGGCACCCAAAGTAAATCCCCATTAACATTGTTTAACTTCAATGCTTTGGGGTGTTTGCTACTCAAATGATTAAAAAAATGAAGTGATTTATGACATCGCAATTTAAATGAGGCAACAAAACAAACAGACTGTGCGTCACCAAGGTACTGAGAGCCCAGTTGGGTTGGCAGCAGAAAAGGCAGCCATGGCTGAAGAGTTTCTAAACCCTACCCTATGTGGAATGCGCATATGCGTGTGCATGTATGTGCACGCGAGCATGCGTGCATGCATGCGTGTGTGTGTGTGTGTGTGTCTGTGTGTTTGTGTTAATATAGCTTCTGATGGTTGCTGGGAGGTTTTGAATGAGATGCCGTATTAAGTTTTATAAATCACCCACACCCAGTCTGCAGGTAGACTGTCTGGCATCACAGCTTTAGGGTATACAAAACGTAGAGAATAAGTATAAAATTTTCCCAAACCTAGTTTGGGAAAACCACCATGAATCTCTTTTTATTCATTCTACTTTCTCTATTTTGAGAAACTCTATAATGTATCTCTTTATCTTACATAGAGGGAAAATGCAGAGTTTGAAGGCCAACGCTTTTCATTCACTGTGGCTGAGTCTTCTAAAGCAAAACACTTTCCCCGGGCCAATAAATAATTAACAAGTGACAGAATTAGCTCGCTTTCCAGATATTTCTGGTCTTAACCATAAATTTCTGGATGTAGCAATGTTTGGTTTTCACTGCTGCCCAGCTTGTCTACTTCGCTCCTAGGAAGAACCATGTTAATCCCTAATCCCCGCCCCTCCAAAATGAGGGCAGTGTGTGATGCGGTGAAAGACCAGGATCCCTCCACCTGGTCTGATCCCTCCAAGCTGGACTGATGTTGAGCACATTTGAACCAGGACAGTTATCCACCAAACAATGACATTTTTGCTGTAGCCTTGAGAACCAAACTTCCTGTGTCCGTTCCATAAAAATGCTTGGAGGTCCTTTAAAACGGAGCACCGTAGGAAATGGTCTAAACAGCACAAGAGTAAACTTAAATTTGGCCACGTTCATTGTGCCAGTGTGAGCGGCTACAGTGAACAACTTAAGATAAAAATCACTTTCGTTGGAGTCTGAGTTATCCTGCTGGCCATCTACACTGGAATAATTATTTAGAAAATCACCAGATTGGCTCTTCCTGTCAGGCTACATAAACAGCGACTTCTGGTGTGGTTGTTCTATTGCAGGGTAACCACAGTAAACACTGCGCATGTGCAGCTCGCCATCCAGGCAAGCTCAGCCAGCCAGCCAGCCTAGCAAGGCAGTTTCTAAGGCAGTGGTTCTCACCCTTCCTAAGGCTGCGACCCTTTATACAGTTCTTCATGTGGTGGTGATCCCCAACCATAAAATTCCTTTCATTGCTACTTCATAACTGTGATATTGCTACTGATACGAATGGTAATGTAAATATCTAATATGCAGCATGGTCTAGAGCGGCCTCTATGAAAGAGTCACTCACCTCAAAGGGGCTGCAACCCACAGATTGAGAAACCGCTGCTGTGAGATCTCGCCTGCCCTGCACCAGAAGGAAATTAAACAGGGATCTGCTCCTCGCTGACCTTCCTATTTAAAGACAATCAGGAACTAACTCCAAGCCGCGCATTTCTCATATTTCTCCAAGTGTTCAAATACTACAGCCCTTCTTTTTCCCACCCGGATCTCAGCTCTGCCTTTTGTTCCTCCAGTGTTATTCTTTCCTTGGTCTCCCTGCAATGAGAGCCCATACAACCCCTGTCTGGTAGATGAGGCTGCACCAGTGCAGTCAGGGGAGCTAAAGAAGACCCTGGAGGCATAGCTAAGGTTCTGTACCAAGCGCCACCCCTGTTTCCAGCATTCCTGGGGTAGTACCAGAGCTCGGCCGGCCGGGAGAAGCACAAAACCCATGGCTGTTCTCAGTCTCAGCACCCATGCAGGAAGAGACGGAGAACAAGCAAATGAGAGCAAGTAGCCCATCTACAACTTGCATCTGCGCAAACTTGGGCCCACCAAATCCTAAAGATGACTAACAAACTTATAAAACCTTCTTGAGAAATGCAGCCATTTCTAGGATTGGGATATTTCAGTACCTCTTCCACAATACATGATCTAAAATAAGTGCGTGTGTGTCTGTATGTGTGTGTGTGTGTCACAACATGATTCTGAGTATTTTAATCCCTCTCAGAAAACCCGGGGTTCTGAACGGACCACAGGCAGCTTCGTGGACCTCCAAAGGTATTTCCCTAACACGAAGCAAAAGGAAGAAACAAATCACCAGTTACGATAGCCCTGCAAAGCATACAGAAGGAGCATCACTACAAGCAGCTAATTCAAGAAAGGAAAGAGCAAGCCAGTAGTTTCCCTCAGAAAGAGACCACAGTGTAAGACAGGGGATTGGGGAAGTAAATAGTCCCTCATGCAGCCAAGAAAGAGGCTGGTATAGTGCTGAAGGTAAGGAGGTTAAACTAAAGCTTTAAAAATATGAAGTACTTTAACTCAGGGTCATAAAAAAAATTATAGCAAGAAAATAGTTATGAATATGCAAAAAATCTGCAAGGATTTTCAGAGCATAGAAAAAAATTAAGTATGTCAAATACCCAAAATGAAACTGTATATACATCCAGACACCAGGTAGTTCTTAAAGTGCTCATTCATTTTTTTTTTTATTACAGCACGCTGTCTTTTAAAAGCCACAAAACCCATACAACTTTAAAATTGGTTTTTAAGAAAGTATATTGCCATAGGAGAGAAACGAAATATGGAGAAGACAGATGTTATAGGTTCTTTTTTTTTCCCCCCTTCTCCATGTATTTCTAGTTTTCCATAATGATTACCTTCTGTGACCAGGAAAAATGTTAAAGAGTCCCAGACCTGACACAGCAGATTGAGAGACTGGAAGAGACAGTGCACGTTAGAGGTCAGAGAGATCACCTGCAGCAAAGATGCGGGCAGAACTGAGCTACGGAGAGACCTGAAGCTGCTCGTCGCAGCCATCAGCCAGAGAAGAGGAAAGCCACGCTGCGGAAACCCAGCAGGCACCGGCTTCGCACTTGTAAACTGAGTAATACCCAACTAGAGATAATTATATCTAGAAACGTTTATCCATTTAACCAAAATAAAATCGTTCCAAAGGTGTTTTAAACTTGCCTGTTTGTTTTTGTTTGTGACTGGGTCTCACCCCACAGCACAAAGCTAGCTTGACACTCAAAGTCCTCATGCCTCTGCCACTTGAAGCCTAGAATTGCAGACACATGAGCCACCACAGAACTTGTTCCTCTCTGTAGAAATTCCCAGGCTTTTTCATTCATCGGGATCTCCTGTAGAGCTTCCTAAACTGTAGATCATCTGACCACATCCATGGTGAACCAGGTTCAGTAGATTACAGGTGAGAATTAAGGGTACTTGTTAAAAAAGAAAGGAAGGAAGAAGGGAAGAAACAAACAAACGAAAATTCTCCCAATGAACTGTCATACGTTAAAAGAGATGTAAAATATTTTTTAAAAAATGATAAAAAGTATGTGAGGAAAGACGAGGGCACATATTGGGTATAGAATAAATGACTGCTCATATTTCCAGGTAATTATGTGGGGAAATTTATTTGCATTTTTGAATCTATATCTTTCAGAGATAAATACTGAAATACCTGTAGGCGAATCACTACGTTGACTGGGATTTACATTAAAATATTTCAGTTTGGCATTGTGGCATATATTGGCAATCACTGCATGTGGACAGATTGCAAGAAGAGGCCAGGCTGGCCTAAACGGTGAGTTTCAAGCTATCCTTAGGCTGTGCTACACATCAAGACCTTATCACCAAAAACAGTAATCATGGACACCAGTGAGGTGGGTCGGAGGGCAAAGGTGCTTGCCCAGAAAACCTGATGCCCTGAGTTCATTCCCTGGAACCATGGTGGGACAAAACAACCAACCCCCAAAAGTTGTCCTCTGCCCTCCACGCACCGTGGCCATGATTACATCCTTTGGAGTATGTTTGACACGTCTTAAAAGCTTAGAGAAAGGGGTTAGGTCCTCAGTGAATTGAGACCACTGCCCAATGAATCCATGAAACCCAGCGTTTAGAGCTGGAGGTAGCTCAGCAGCAGAATACTTCACCTGTGTGAGACCCCAGCATTGATTCTCAGAACACCAAGCCCAACACATTCAGTTTTTAACTTGAAGAACGGGAGGACCCTAAAACAGCTTTTCAACACCCACTATTGCAAAAACTAAAGAGTGATACAGTTTAATAAGGAAAATGTGATCCATATTTAATAAACACCTATTTATACATCCTGATAATGACTTTGAATAAGCCTGTAAGAAAGATAACCCATAACAGAAAGAAGTCTGAGCCACAGTTCCAAAAAACTAAACATGTTCAAAAATTCTCACCAATTATAAAAATAACAACTACTAGACTCCCTGCTAAATGTCTAGCAAAAGGAAATGGTGAAACAAATTCTGACTTATGTATTTGTTGGACAATACAGTAAATGTGTTGATTGCAAGAAATTGTTAGTTACAGCAAGACGAGTATAGATAATAATTTTATTAACATAATAGAAATACATAAAATTTGAAGAAAAAATATTCAGACTTTAAGAGTTTTTCTACAGGTGATAAGCCCTGAGAATTTAAATTTTCATGTATTTTCTGAACTATGGATAATGGGCATTAATCAGTTGCTTGCAGAGGAAAAATAAATCCTTAATTTAGTAAAGAAACCCGGCATTGCTGACTAGTCAGCTCTGCCTCGTGGGCAGAGACTGGGGTCCACAGATTGGACAAAGCGTCCCATCATGGCCGCTTCAGTCCCGTTGTGCGAACCAACAGCAGATCCTGGGAGAGGACCACGGTAGGTAGCTGCGCTAAGACAGCACAGTCTGAATGCGACACATTCCGGCATCGCGAATGCTTTTCAATTATGCACATTTGTTTCTCCTTTAAAGTTTTCCATTTTCATCAATCTCAAAATATTTACCCATCCTTAAACTTCAACTTTGTAAGATACACTCAAGATCTTTTTGGAACAAAGCGAATCGA
Source organism: Microtus ochrogaster (assembly GCF_000317375.1). Lineage (NCBI taxonomy): Eukaryota > Metazoa > Chordata > Mammalia > Rodentia > Cricetidae > Microtus > Microtus ochrogaster. Next base: position 40,271,771 of record NC_022020.1, on the reverse strand, counting down.
GGGTAAATAAACACTCATCGTAAAATGAAAAATACTCAAAGTGAACCAATAACTCCACAAAATATCTACTGGATAGCAGAGCATTCGGACATAGTGAAGGGCACGTTTTAAGATGTTTTAAAATTCAAATTTTTTAAGTGGAAAATATGCCTAGATATAAGTTAAAATGTAATTTTTAACCATCTTTAAAAACTGACTTGGTTTTGGTAGCATAACCATGGCTGTATTTGAATTTACAAGGTCTCCTCTTAGCTTGCCGGCTCAAATTCCTTTCTTTTGCTTAATTTCCAAACAAGAACTATTGCTGCTAGTTTTAAAGAGTGAATCTTCTGAGATGGGTCTCTCTGACACCGCCGACATTCTAGTTCCAAAAACAGAAAATTATAGATTATCAAAGGAGGAAGTTTAGACGGATCAGCCTGGAGTCTGAAGCACGTCTTGAGAGGCCACCCAAAAAGACAGCTTTTCTCGGAGTCCAGCCCTGGACTCCGATCCCCAGCCCACAGGCAGATACATTCCACTAATTCCAAGAGGGGGCCGGGTCAGGCATCACTGCCAAAGCTTCTGGTCACCACAGTAGGCTAAGATGTCGCTGAAGAAGAAGGCAGTCTCCAGGAGGAAAGACCAAACCTTGCCTTGACGGGCACCTGAGTGTCACTGCTCAATCCCTCCACCTTTCCCTTGAGTCCCTTCTTCACCCTTTCAAAGACTGCCAGCCTTCAGCTCGGGGTCTCTCTGGAAGCGGAGTACGAACATCCATCATCCAGCCCTGAACTCCCATATAGGTTGAATCCTGGTGTAAGTTTGTGTGTGTGTGTTTCCTGTGTCTTTATGCACATTTGCTGAAGGACTAGATCAGTGTGGTTCTTAACCTTCCTAATGCTGTGACCCTTTAATACAGTTCTTCATGCTGTGGTGTTCCCTAGCCATAAGATTGTTTTTGTTGCTACTTCATAACCATAATTTGCTACTGTTATGAATCGTAAGGTAAATATCTCTGTTTTCTGATAGTCTTTGGGGGTTGTGACCCACAGACTGAGAAGGGCTAGACTAGATAAAGGGAAAGAAACTTGGATCTTGAATCTAGCAAGAGGTGAGCATTGCCACAAAACCTATGCTGTTCCTCTCTGTTCCCACAAAAGTTAGTTTATAACTAACTACATGGCACCACTGTAGTCTCCACTGGAAGAAATAAAAAAGTAGAGGAAAAGAAGGAAAGGAAGGGAAGAGAAAGGGAAAGGGGAGGGGAAGGGAAAAGGAGAGGGGGAAGAGAAAAACCAAAGCCACAGAATAACTTAGAACACAAATGCTATCTGGCATCCAGAAATGCCTGCTTCACTTTGGAGCTGTTCACTGTTCTACTCAGACCTACTGCCTGGCTACTCTGGGACTATCAAAGCAGATGGCTATATCCCACACACAAGGCATCACACTGTTCGAATGCTCTAAAAGTCCTATGCACTCTGGCAAACAGTTTGTACAAGATTAACACCTGTGGGGACCAGAGGACAAAATTTGGGGAGTCAGCTCTGTCTTCTCAATTTTATATGGGTTCCAGAGATTGAGCTCAAGTCCCCAGACTTGCAAGGTAAGTACCTCTGCCTGCTGAGCTGTCTCTCTGCCCTTCTCCTCTTCCCCCACTCCCCACCCCGGCCCAGAAGTCAACTTCTAAGAACAATTTTACCCAGTCCTCCTTCTGGCTTTTGCAACTCACTGCTTACCTTACTTTGAATTCCATCTGTCCTGTTAGTTTCTCGATCATGTTTGCTAACCTGGAACACTGCAAACTAACTTCTAGTTGCTGGATATGACTCTCCTCCCCAACTGGCCCCTCATTCACCGATTCAGTTACTCCTCAACACACCCACGCTCAGGTGGTCTATTATACTCATTGAATAGGTTTAACATATTTAAGATAAAAAAATCTCTTTTTGGGGGAATATTTGACAATTTCCTCATGCATGGTAAGCATGTCTTTCTAATAGAGTACTCTCCCTTCATCCCACATACCCTTGGCGCATAAAGAATTGTGCCAAATAGAGGTTGGGTCACTGGACTCGTGGCCCGCCTAGCCACGCCACGAGCCTCTCCAAAGCTGGAACTGCCTGTATGAATGTGTCACAAGCCTTCACAATTTCTGACCTAGCTCTCGGTCTGATGTCACCACACACACAAAGGGAACACGGCCTGGGATGGCGTCTGTATCCCTGTGTGATGCACTCCACAGTTGTCTTTAGTGAAACCCCTTCCACCGCCAGCCTCAGCAAGATTAAGTCGAATCCTCATCACGAGAGGGCTACAAATGCCAGAAAAGGCCATCTGTAACTCTGACCAAATGGGAAAGGAATGAGGGACATGGGAGAGAAGTCCATTTTACTTCCTGATTATCTACTGTTTCTAAAGCACCCATTTCAAACTTGCCAGGCACCTACTTGCCATGCTCCTAAGTTTAAAAAACATGAAATTTTCCATCCGGCCAGGCTACTAAACAGAGTTTTCAAATGCAGAAGCCACTGTTGTTCCACTTTAGCGAGGAGGGGAGGGAAAGGGCCAACTACCAAAGGTACCTCAAATGACCCACTGCCTTTTTTGAGCAGGCCAACCTTGGCTGTGACCACATTAGCCCTTAGTTCCCTCGAAGAGAAGGCTGGGGTAAGGGTGTGTTTGCCTTCTTCCAGCTCCAGGCCCCTTCCTGGGAGCTCTAAGAATTGCCATTGCATAACTCTAGAGTTACTCTGGATTCAGACCCAAATGTAAATGAACTGTTAGGTTGCTGGGAGGCCCTGGAGGCCTTCTGGGGAAAGACATCAGAGCCCAAGCTCTGCTGGGCTCCAGTGCTCCCTGGCAGGGTGGCAAACCCCAGTTGTGTGCAGAGAGGCAGGAGGCAAGCAAGAGTCTTGCAGCAGAGCCTGGTAGCTGGAGAGCTGGTTTATTGGAGGGACAGAACCCCGGAATCTGCCAGCCACGAAGAAGTGAAATAAATTAAGAAGAACAGGGAAATTACTGGCTAGGAGACAGAGTTATTATGGAAGGCTGATTTAACTGTCCAAAAATTTACCCTGCATTTATTCTCAAAATTATCCAAATATTTCAACAATTATCTGTTGATATGGCTGTTGTCTGGACATTTTCTGACTGTTCCTCTCCAGTCTGTCTTACAGTGTGAACATTATTTTCTGTTGAAACCATTTCCTCAGTTCTATCATGAGCAGCACAACCTAGGCTATCTGTCATTGCCGGTCCCAAAAGGTCTGAACTTGGGGGCAGAAATTTTCAGCTAGTGTAAAGCAAATGTCCTGTCACAGGAGAAAATAAGAATTTATTTTTAACTTGTGGTACATAATTGAATTTGAGTTGTATATGTATCCCCTTCAATAACCACTGTGAACCGTGATCCAAATGTGTTTTATAAAGATATTTCCGCCTTCTTTGATACCTCTAGACCCAGAACACCAGATGTGGGCAGATGTCTTGCCTTGAAACCAGTACAGTGTTACCTTGGTTGTGCATACTTTGCACGCCGATGCCTTTAGAGTTTGTGCATTTTGGAAAACAAGGCCCATAATAAGCAGGGCGTGAGTCATTGTTATGGAGGTGACTTACAATTCAAATTGAATTAACTGTAAATGCAAGCAATTTGAGAAATATTAAGGCCTTATGTTCAGCGTTGTCACAACATTTGTTAGGGATTTCATCACCGTGTGGAGGCGTTTAGTTCCAGGCTAACATTAGGACAGAAGGAACGCTCCCCTGGAGCATGTAGGTCAAAAGAGTCGGCCCAGCTCTATGCTGCCTTGCCTGGAGGAACTGAGCACACAGCCTCTCTGGACCACAGCTTCCCCATCTCAGTCCCACCAGCAGGACAGAGCACTTCCTGATCCAGAGGGCACGGCCACAAAGCCAGCCCCAGGAGCTGGTTATGAAATCTCTTTTAAGCAGAAAGGTGATGGGTAAATGTTCACTGTTGTTCCTAATACCGTTAGTCTAAAGGGGGTTTCTCTGTGAGCTTTCTGCTGCAGAGATTTTGGCAAGTCTGATTCAGTATGCTCACTGTGTCAAATGATTAGTGATTTTTTTTTAAATAAGAGAAGGAGGAAACAAGGAGGGAGGCAGAGAGGGACTCATGTAAATGTTAAGTATTTATTAAGTCATAGTAAGTAAGCCACATTTATCATACACAGAATAAAATTATGTTCACAAAAAATTTTCAATATGAGGAAAATCTTTATGATTTTAAGACAACATTATGTTTTCATCTATATCTATAAAGAAATACTAACTTCAATAAGAAAGAATTATAGCAGATTAATTGTGGCTCATTTCTCATTTCAAAGTGTGATTCTGAATGTTCCAAATTCCCTTTAATAAATGGTTCGATTTTGTTATCATAAAAATAATTAACAGCTCTTCTGGTCTCTTTGGCCTTGGTGGCAGAGCGAGATGATGAAAGGCACGTCATCCTTTGGAAAGCATTGCAATAAGACCCACACAGGGTGTGCCACCGCTGTGGCTCTAAGGCCCACCACCTTCAGAAGCCTCCTACCAAGCACAAGAGAAAGTATAACTGGAGTGGCAAGGCTCAGAGGTAAAGCAAACACTACCAGCATTGGACAGATGAGACACCTAAAAGTTGCCCATCAAAGATTGAGACATGGTTTCCATGAAGGGACAACGCCTACACCCAAGAAGGCAGCTGTTGCATCATCCAGTTCATCTTGAGGACTTCAAGCAGTCAGAAAATAAATGTTCTACTTTCAAAAATGAAAAACTTAACATAAATGTTAAAAATAAATAACCAAAGAGATACCGTGAGAACTGCGACCAGCATGTACAGGTGTCTGTCTATGTCTACTGGAACATGCACATGTGGCCAGCCTGGCTCACTAGGAGCTGGTCAAGTAAAGAGGATATTTGGTAGAACATTTAGACTAAAGATTAAGCCTTCAGGAAAGGGTTTGGTATAAGTCGCATCCAGAATATATAATGACTTTATGGTTCACGGTGCCACCATTTTTAGGAGTGGCAGGATCATTCAGAAGTCACCATGCCTCAGTGCATGGTCTGCTAGGAGTGAAAGCAATGCTATCCCATGGTTGTCAGAGGAGGCATCCACTTACCTACATAGTCATTGGCACACATTCAACCTATAGGCTCGTGCAAAGGTTTATAGAATGAAAGCCATCTCTGCACCTCATAGAAGCTTTACCCCGACTCCCTCCTCTGCAGAGTGCAAGGGGTCCATCCTATGGATAAACAGCCACACACACTTGCACCTTCTAGTTTATTTCTCCAGTTAGAAGACGTCTCCCACCAGCACTTACCCTGGCCCTCCCACAAAAGATTCTCCAACTCACACCCAAGTGTCTTTTGCCCACATCTGAATCATCTTTTGAAAAGTAGTCAGCACATATTAGCATCCAATTCAAATCTACTTCACTCCAAATGAAATGCCAAGTCTATGCCATCCAATGTATCAGAGCCTATCTTCCTCCACCTTACTTCCCACCATGCTCCTCCAACCCACCTGGCTCGAAACACACTGGTTTCCCTGCATAGTTACAAGAATTATTTCTTCTTATAGCAAATCTCTCCTTGGATGCCACCTTACTTTTAAATATAGGCAAATTTAGAAAGTAAAAAGTATGTGCCAAATATGAGCTTATCGAAGGACCTGAGGCTGCAAGCAGTAGCAGGCCATAAAGCAGAACGGGACACTGCTAAAGTCATAGCTAAAGAGAAAAGAATGCAGAGTGAATGAGACCTAAAGTTCCTGAGAGGTGAGACTCTTCAAAGTAAAAGACATGAATTGAACTGACCAGAATGAGAAGGGACCACATTCTTTTATTTATTTATTTATTTATTTATTTATTTATTTATTTATTTATTTAGTATACAATATTCTGTCTGTGTGTGCCTGCAGGCCAGAAGAGGGCACCAGATCTCATTACAGATGGTTGTGAGCCACCATGTGGTTGCTGGGAATTGAACTCAGGACCTTTGGAAGAGCAGGCAGTGCTCTTAACCGCCAAGCCATCTCTCCAGCCCTCTATTTTTTTTTTTTTTAAAAAGTCACTACATTGACTCCAAAATTTTGGACTCATAGGCTGAAAGAACTATAAAATAAAGATGAAAAGGCACCCACTTGAGAAGCTCTAAGGCAGGGGCAGTCTCTAAACTCAATTTGAAACAATGTCAGGACAAGTGGTAGTATTTCACAAGGTTTTGAGGATAGAGGATTTAAGTAGAATAAGTGGCTAGGTGTGGTGGAACATGGCTTTAGGACCACCACTGTGAGGTATAGTCAGAGTGATCTCTGAGTGCAAGGCCAGCCTGGTCTGTCTAGTGAGTTCTAGGTCAGCCAGGACCTACATAGAGAGACCCTGCCTCAAAGAAAGGGAGGACAGAGAAATAAGAAAGGCAGGGATGGGGATAGAGTCGGACAGCCTTCATAATGAACAAAATCATGAGGGCCAGTGAGCTCTCTGGCTCTCAGAACAGGCCATGGACTCAGACCACCGCAAGGCAGGGCAGCAACCGGAAGCCAAGGAGGAAGACAGGGAAACAACAGTCAAGTAGTAGACATATTTGGCATATAGGAAATTTGCAGACTGCAAACGGCAAGGAGCATATGGCCTCTCCATATGATACAGGATTACAGAGAAGAAACTGGCAGGGGACGTAGAAGAGACGGTGTAACTGGATGGGCTGGGAGCAGAGGGGTGTCAGGCATCCTGCACGCGCTACACGGATCAGGCCCAGAGGGCGGCAGACACCGAAAGCCTTCCCGTGGGCACCTCCTCCCGCAGCACGCCTTGGTTACTTCGGAGGTAATTACACTCTGCGGTTGACACAGTGTAACCATACCCACCATTCTGGCTGCTTCCTTACGCCCAGCCATGCAGAGAGCCAAAATACAGAAAAGATGTGAGTCAAGGGAGTTAATTTGGCTTCGGGTAGATGTTCTGTAATCTTTGCCCCTATCATTTTCCCCCTGTCTCTCCACCTACCTGCTACATGGGGGGGGGGGTGAGAGAGAATGAGACTGTCCGAAGCAGAATAGCCAGGGTGCAGGAGGGATAAAGCAGGGCGGGGCTAGAATGCATCCAGGATAGGACTGGGACTAAAGCAGAAAAAAAAAAAAAAAAAAAAGGCTGGCCAGAGAGAATGAAAGTACAAGGAAAAAGCAAGCAAGAAAGGTGACAATCACAGGGCACAAGAAGGCCAAGCCTGGCATTTTGATTTTAATCATAGTACTACAACACCCATTTGAAAAGCAAATTCCTGCCCCTAATCCAGAGCTACTGAGCCAGAGGCTTTTGGTTCCCCAGACCGAATGGTGCTTGCCTCCCCGCTCCTGGAGATTCTTACAGCCACTAGACTCTAGGGCCGGGGTTCTCAATCTGTCAAGTAACCCTTTCATAGGAGTCACATACATTATGATTCATAACAGTGACAAAATTACAGTTATGAAGCATTGGCAAAGATAATTCTATGTTCAGGGGTCACTGAAACTGTAGAAACTGTATTAAGGAGTCCCAGCATTAGGAAGATTGAGAACCACTGCCCTAGTGACTGGAGTCTGAAAACTTCTGAGGTACTGTGAAGTCGCTGGAAGCTTAAGGTTTTAAATGCATGTAATATAAAACTTACCACGGTAACTAGTTGTCAAAAGTACGATTCAGCTGTCTATACATAGTATACATTGTTCCTTTTAGTGTTTTAAAGACAGGGGCCTTTCCATCCAGCCCAGGTTAGTCTTCAATTCAAGCATCTTTCTGCTTCAGGAAGTGCTATAATTACAGGTGTGTGTCACCACACTTGGCTCCATGCCTTTTTATTATTATTATTTTGAGGCGTGTGTGTGTGT
>NC_022020.1:40236539-40263804 GCF_000317375.1 Microtus ochrogaster | reverse complement strand
TGTGTGTGTGTGTGTGTGTGTGTGTGTGTGTGTGTGATGTGAAGGCCAGAGGTCAAACTCAGGTGTCAGTCTTCAGAAGCTTGGTGTCTTTTTTTTTGTTTTTGTTTTTTTCAGACAGACCTGGGGATCTCTGATTAGGCTAGTCTGGCCAGCCAGTGAGAACCTGCCCACTCCCCAAATCCTCCTGTCCACCTCCTCAGCACTGGGATTGGAGGTATGCACCACCAAATCCGGCTTTTTACATGGGTGCTGGATACTCTAACTGAGGTCCCCTACCTTGTGTGGCAAGCATTTGTGAACTGAGTTATCTCTCCAGCCCCTATTTTGGTGTTTGTAAGATAGCCTCTTGCTGTGTAGATCTGACTGGCCTAAGATTTACTATCCAGACCAGGTTGGAGTTGAATTTGTGACAATTTTCCTGCCTTTGCCTCCCAAGTCTTGGGCTGATAACTGTGTGCTAGATTATTATTCTTAGTATTGGTTTGCTAATAGTTTTTTCAAAGGTTGACCAGTTATCTGAGATTCAGAGCAGACTCCCAAGCCCCAGAACTCAGATACTGCTGCAAGTAGCTGGGCTCTGAGTCAGGCTGGACTAGTAGAGCTATTTTTAAATTACACTCTGGGGTGGGGGAGCACATGTGTGCTATGGTCCTCATATGGAGGTCAGAGCCAAACTTCCAGAAGTGGGTTCTCTCCTTCTACCAGGTATGTCCCAAGGGTAGAACTCAGATGGCCTGGTCAGGCTTGGTAGCAAGTGCTTTACATCTTGCTGGCCCATCTGAGACCTGTTTTGATCGTCTGCTTAGTTTGCCATCAGAGTAAAGACGCCAAGAACTATGAGGGCTTTGATTGATATGAGATACATATATATTAGAAAAATACTGACTTTAGTCTAATGTCTTGCTCTCTATGATGTGCCTTGGCATTGGTAATTTTTATTCAAAATTTCTAGCTGCAGATTGTCACTTGGAGTTATTGTGATTTCTATGGTCAACACTGTTGGGATCTGTACAACGTGCTGATGGGCCCGTATTTACTGACACGGAGTGGCACACATATTTGTTGATGATCTGGTGTTATTTAATATTTATTGACAAGTAAGAGTGTGCTGGGTATTGAGATGTGTTCAGAATTCAATACCAGTGTCAAGACACCCTAATAAATTGACCCTGATCTGAGGTCCATGGTCAAGTGGTCTTTGCATCTTGGGGTTTCCTTGTGATTCGTCCAGATGTCACTAAGCCATTCCCACAGTATTTCATATTCAAGCTGGCTTGTTGCTGTGAGGACACTGAGTTGCTGAAGCCATGTATGTCTAGAACCAGAGTTCTATGTGTTCACAGTATTTATATCCTCATTACCCTCCACTGGAAACATAGTTCTAAACATGAGCTCATTTTCCTTTTTGCAGGAGAGATAAAGAGGTCCGTGATGTCCTGACTTATAGACAGGTGGGAAATAGGTTCTAGTGTTCTGTTGCACAGCTGGATAGCTTAGATGATAGTACTGGATGATAGACTCCAAAACAGCTGGAAACATACTCAGCATTTTCACTGGAAGTCCATGATAAATGTTGGAGGGCACATACTGCCTTGACTTGAACATTACAAATGTATACATGCATCAAAACATCCCATGATATGCCAAAATATATGCATTAAATTTAAAAATAAAACTATGAAATCAAATAGAAAAGGCCATTTAGTAATTTAAAAAATATCTACACTGTGTGGTATATCTCTTTAGTACACAATACTTTACTTGTGAGCAAGCTTGAACATTGCATTAAAATATTATTTAAACCTGATTTTGTTGTAAGTAATTAAGTCCAAGATGCATATTGTGGTCTCGTGTATATGATCTTCTGTTTTCATAGGTAAATAATCAAATTCTTTAGAAAATTTCATTGGTGGATAGTCACTGTATATATAGTGATGGCTTCATAAAGACACTTTTATTCAAAAGTACCATACTTTGATCTTTTTTTCTTGCCCAGGCCCAAACTATTTTCTATCTATGTAGCGTGTACTAGAGGTGGAATTTACTACAAAAATACAACTGAAAGTGGGAGGAATTCTGCACTGCTGCCCAAATTTTCTCGTATCTGTACAGCACTCTAAGCTATTATTCTGATTAACACACAGGGAGAGATTAAGTAGTTTCTCTCAGGCCTAACACATAGCTATATAATTTCAGCTCTTCATATTTTAAGAAAGCATTTTAGAGCATGCTGGCACCTTTTTTTTTTTCTGATTGTTGTTAACTCTTCCAGGTACAAGAAATAGATCTCTCTCCTCCTTGAAGAAACAGTCCTGAAAAGGCATCTTGTTTTATGAAGCATGCATGCTATAGAGCATATTTAAAGATCAGAAGTGTTTCTGTGATAGCAAAGGGTCTGCTGACTGTCAACTAAATTTCTCACCAGGTACAGGGATGGGTGCGTGAGACCAGACTCAGAATCCAAACCTGCTCACTGTGAACCAAACTTAAGCATTTGCTGTAGAGCCTGGGCAAACAGTCCCACTGTGTGTTGCTATAAAAATGTTGTTTGGGGTATCAAGGACATCGTACAAACATCCTTTTCCAAAGCAGTGGCTCCGTAGAATAAACGTCTATTCTCATCGTCAGCCCTCCCTGGCAGGCCATTCTGAAAGCCATCGGTTCTGTTTGTAGCTTTATATCATTTGAATTCTTATGTGTGCATTAATTACTTCTAATGCAAAAATCCATTGATACTGTCTTAAAACTTAACAATGGACTTTCCATTCTGTAAGTCATTGGAGTGAAGCATTATATCACAAGGAGCTGAAATTCAGTGCTTCCTTTAGTAGTTTGGTTGTGGTTAGGTTGCTTTCTGTTTGTCTATCTTTTACATCACAGGTTCCAGAAGAACTATAGTCTCCCTTAAAAATCTACAGGGCGTAGGGGCTGCCTACTCTTCTGTGTTCTTTGTGAATAGACAGAGGACTTAGCGCTGTTCCTTGCAATAAATATTACTGTGCCCACATAGGCTAACAAGCTTTTGGTGCTTTACAAGATGCTGAAAACGTGCCTTGATTGCATTTACTTTGATTCCAATTAAGAAGCACTTAAGTCGTTTCTACTGCATTAGATTACACTGAGTCTTTCTAAAGACGAGACTTCATTATTGGAGGCCACTTTAATTTAAAATAATCACAGAGTGAAGAACACTGTTCATTTTAATAAAATGAGCTTAAATCCCATGACGTGATTTCACAACCGCCTACTGTAGATTATGGTTTATTAAATAATAGTACAGGGGCCCTGGGAGAATCGTTTAAAATACTGAGCGCCTCATTCACAGTTCATTTGAGACAGGGCAGGTCACATTGCTTTTTTAATACTAGACAGAAACCAGAAATGTTATTGGGGAAAATTTTATATAAATGAAAATAAGGAGATAAAGCTGAGGCCCAGCAGGGAACATGCTGCCCTCTCCCTGGTTCTAAGCAGAGAGTTTTCCAGCTGATTGAAATGAAAATGAACTTCTGACTTAGCCAGCAACGATAGCCAAATGAACGGAAAGTGCCACCAATTTCCCCAACTTCTTGAAATGCAACATTGCTTCTTTTAAAACAGAAAACTACTTTGACATAAAAATCTTACACATTCCCAATCAGGACAAAAATCAAGCTCCCCCCCCCCCAGTATGTTCAGCAGTGTCAGACATTTTTTTCAAAAGTTATTATTTCACAAGCCTCGGTTTGTTTTAATGTTTCAAACGAGAAAAATGATGATTAAAAGCAAATGTCCTAAAGTCAGTTATTTCGTACTAAGCAGAAACCACACAGCTCGCTTTCATTGGATGGAGCCCTGCAGACACATTTGGCTTGCCCATCACTGATACTTCAGGAATAAAAGCAACTTGTGGTTTGTGGTTAGTGATTAAGAACCAGTGAACTCGTGTGCGCTCTCGTATAGCAGAACCTGCTGCCTGTTGAGCAGTTCACACTTTGTAGCAGCATCTTTATTATGCCTTCCAGAACTAATTGACCTAAAACCCAGGGACTCTACGATATATCTGTTGGATAATTAGAAGTCTGAGGACCAACAAATAAAACCTGTTATTGATGTCCAGATCTGGAGTCAAACAAACACTTCACAGCTACAATTTGCAAAACTTACTCCCTTGAAACGGGCATCCTATCAAAGGTGTACTGATCAGATTCCTACGGGTGCGGTCCACGCCCTCTCCAAAGCAGAGTAAAACCTTACAGTAACGCAATGAGGCCAGAAGACTGAGGTAGGAGGACTGAGCATCCAGCTAGGCTGAACCACACGCTGTGTTGGTGTCTTCAAAATAACTAATAAACAACTCTGTAATCTTGAAAACAACCTGCCCTTCCTTTCTCAGAGCTGAGGTGAGTCTCTTCTGGAGGTAATTGAAGCTTCCTAGTGAGGCTGCCTGACCTTGAGAGCAGGAACCGCTGGGGTGGGGGCTTAGTGACCTATTTTAGTGATCAGTAACTATAGATATCAGACAATGCGCTTGCTGTCAATGATCATTGCTAAAATCTGTCTATACCACACTGGAACAATCAATGTTGTAAATGATTGCAATAATCAAGGAAATTGCCTAATTTATAAATCCTTGCATGGGGCATTTTAATGGATTCCTCCATTTTAATGCCGATGCCTTCAGAGCTCAATGAATTGTTGTCTAGGCTGTCATTACACAAAATGATAAAAACATTCCGTCTGGTAGGGAAACCGCATCTCATGGATATTCAGACCCTCAAGCCATGATCACTCATTAGTGACTTCCACCAAAGTTCCATGCTCCGGAGCTTCGTGAGGAGCAAAGGAACAGGCATGTTCATGTCTGTGCGTTTATGTAAACCATTACAGTTTTGGAATCTGGAAAGAAAAACAACAACTGACCTTGTAATGTATGAACTGTAACACAGTGGGAACATCCCCCAGCCCTGACAACCCATATCATAACAGTTTATCTCTCCTTTTCTCCTAATGCTGGCCCAGTTTTTTTTTTTTTTTTAACCACCAAGTCTCGGAGTCTGTGGGCTCCACCATCGTGCTAATCTCCCAAACTGTGAATCACACCGGCGTGGACGAAAGCAAACATACGCTGTCCCGATCCTCACTGGTCCACTAACAGGTGGATCTCCCGAGCCCACCTGGAAACCCAGGCAGCACACTGGGCCCCCTAAGCCCTCCGCGCATAGATTACTCGTCTTGGTTAATCCTTGGCCAATTGATTCCCGCCAATAGTGTACTGTCAGTGCCTTACTTACTGCTCAGTCTCACTAACCTGACATTTATGGTGCACTGATTGGCCTCTGTCAGGGCTGCCGCTTGTAAATTCACTTTGAAAAGCTTTGTGTTAACAGCCTTCAGCCAGGCTCCGGGAAGAGGACGAACAGCCAGCCGACAAGCTCGACCTCCTGCCCTTATTACAGTGAGTAAATCAGGGTTTGAGCCATTAGGCTGGAGCCTGGGGCCTACACAAAGAGGACTGACATGACAAAAGGTCACCCTCTGTCACACATGTGTAACAATTTGGATAATGGAATTCTGTAACTTATCTGAGCGAGGTGGTAAACGCTCACCGGGGGGAAAAAAAGATGCCGGTCCCTGGCTTCACCGACTTTTATGCTAAGTACTTACACCAGAGTCTATGTTTCTTGTGTAAATACACAAGGAATGTCTGAACTCATGAAATCTTGGAGCATATATGGTTCTGAAACAGAAAGAAAGCAAAAGAGAGGCAGGCTCCGATTTTATATACAGCTGCCTTCAGAACATCTGCACACCACCAATGTCTCACAGCCATCCCTGGAGAAAAGAGGACCTCCCTACTACTGCAGGAGCTGAACAAGGTGCAGGTTTTCCCACTCGATCGAACGTGTTTAACCCATAAAACTACACTACAGCTCTCTGTGACTCTAAGGTGAAGCATAGCTTTCTCACAAACACTAAAAATTGCTGTGATTTGCACGGGGGAATGAGCCGGCACCCTCCGTTAGTCTCTGGGGACCACGTTTCCATCAGACCACCTGCTGGCCTGACATATGATGGGGAAGAGATTGTGTCTTCAGCGCAACCTCTAAGATTACTACTTTGCTTCCTCCATTCTGCTACTAAGGCAGAGGAATGGAAAATAACAAATGACAGAAGAAGACAATGCCATTTTGAAGCAAGAAATACTTGTGAATCATTTTCTTCCCATGGATGGACAAAATGCTCTCAATGAAACAAAAAAAGTCAGCTTCCAGATAATAAATAAAATGAGAAACCTAGTTCTGCGCGCACAGAAGACATCAACTTTATAAGGCATTTACTCCTGCCACATACGCCGTGTCAAGTTTATGCTTAGATGAAACCTCACCCATGCAAGGATTTCCAAATAGGTTTTTAAAGTTTTGTTTTTTAAGCTAAGTCTTTTAGGGATTTGGAAAACCAAGGAGACTATGAGACCTAAGCCAAAAGGACTTAAAAGAGACCCTGTCAGAGCCAACGTGAAGCCTTACATCTTTGATTTTTAACACAATGCTGGAAACCATTCCAGAAAGCAGCAGATGGTTTTACAGTTTATGTAAAACTACAAACCTCTCTCACTCCATCAAACGGGCACCCTCTATAAACGACATCTTCAAATCAAATGAGGCAAAGGCAGGGATGCCCGCCAGCTGTTAGGGAGCCTGTCTGAAAACACAGCAAGGACATAGCAGTAGCTCACTTTTAATGAAGAAATGCCTGGAGTTTTGTGAAATTGACTTATTTATAACTACATTGATATCTGGAGTAGTATACTAAGTGATAAGTGGCTGAAATATGATTTTTACTTCACTGTAACGTGACAGTCACAAAATTTATAGAACCTGTCTTTCCCTGTCTTGTGAAAAGGCTGATATGAGCCAGAGTGTATAAAACAAAATATGGCATTTACAGTTACAATATTATCCCTGAACAATTTTAAGTGATTTTAACTTAATATAAAAGTATTGATTCAAATGATTTTTTTCACACCCAAATATATATCCATGTGTGCATGTATATATATAATAGAGTTATTAATAAAAAAAATTACACAGCACAGTCAAAAAAATAAAATCAGTCCATTTCCTTCTGGTACCAATTGCCTATGATGGTTTTGACATATAAACATTTAGCAGCATGAAATATATATTCAACACTGGTTTTCGCTAATATTTTTTGATGCAAGCTAAATGGTAATGCTAAAAATTAGACCATCTACTTTAAGCAGAACCCTTATTATGTCTAAAATATTATGGCACAGAGTCAAACCACAAAAAAGCCCATATTATGCTATCCTCCTTGATTTTCTGAAGAAAAACAGCTCATCTTTAAACAGAGTGTGAATGACAATGACACTTATTCAGGCTTATTCAAGCAAAAGGGAAGACAGGTTGTATAAAATTAAATTCCACTCCAGAACCTTGACTGTAATCCTAACAAGCCACTACGTTATCTCAATTAGCAGGGGGAAAAATTACGGTGAAAATGGGTACAACTTTATTTTGTCATTATTGTTAAAATTTCTTGTCAAGTGAGACCATGAGTTGAAAGATGTAATTCTAGCTTATCTTAGATTGTGACTTTATTTCAAACTTTGGTATTTTATTCCAGCAGAATATTAAGTATACACTGTGTGCATTCCTCCGGTCTAGTCATATTAAATTCTGATGTTAAGCAGAAAGAGGAAACCATATACAGCTAGACTAACTTCTCTCAAGGGGAAAAAAGAGCACATTAATAACCAAGATGATGTTTTCATAAATGTTGGAATCAAATGTGCCTTTTCACTTCCTCATCAGAGAACACATTAGGATAAAGTTATCTCACCCCCATCTATAAGACATAACTGTGGAGAGTCTGCTCTCTCTGAATGATTTCTGCCCAATACATCTAAATAGAACTAAAGCCTGTGTCCACATCGGGTTAGAATAAATGCTTGTAGCTATAGGGCCACTTAGTGTTTTCTGTAATGGTTTTGTTTCGAGTATCTAAACTTGTCACTTTTTAAAACACATTAAAATTCGAATCCCAAAAGTAACTGGCCAAATAGAAAAAAGTAATTTGGATTTTGTCTTTTAAATTTGGCTTTAACTTGCTAATCTCTTTCCACTGGAGATTAATAAAAAATTAATAACCTTTGATCATTGGATACAGGGAGAATTGAAGAAAAGACAAGCTCTCCTCATAAATGCCTGAAGATTCAAATCACACAGAATGGTAGCGTAAGATGGTGTCTAACTCCTTTAAATTGCTGTCTTCTGCGTCGCTGGGATTATACACAGTGAAAACGCTAACCTAAAATGTGACGGCATGCTTACAAACGAATTCTCCATGGCAATGTGCAGCAAACATTTAAAAGTTCTCCTACGAATAAAATGAAGCTTTTAATGAGTGATCTAAAAGAGTACCTAGGTGTGAATCTGTTTGCTTCTCTCCTAACCCTTCCTGTGCCCAACTGCTGAGACAGAGCCAGCCACACAGTGAACTGTAAACTGAAACAAAGATCCACCATCCACTCAGAAAGAGGAGTAGGGGAAATTAGCAATCCATTTACTGTACCGAAATAAAGATAAGCTACCCCGGTGAGATCTATCCAGAACGGAGAATTGAACTCTAGGTATGAAGACATTCCTTCAAAAAAATACTAAGAAAAAAAAGACTAAGAAGAGGAATGTTTACAGTTGATTTTTAAAATGAAGAGTCATGATTCACTTTCTTGAAATTCTGCTGTAGAATTTGTATCTTAGAAAATGTCTAAGATAATATTTATGTGAATATTTTGTGAGTCATCAAAACCGCTGTGAAGCCTTTCCTGTGAAGATCTGTGGGGTAGTCCAGTCATGGACGCTACTGGAAATAAACAATGATTCGACTTTTTCAGGATAGAAGGCAAACTTAAATTTTAAAAGGCAATTCAATATTTATACTTGCCTATTATTAAAAATGACTTGATTCAAATGTCTCATAAATCATGACACTTAAATTTTTAAATCATAATTTATTCATTTTTTTAATATTTTGTTTTGGTAAGACAGGGTCTCAAACAGCCTCTTCTGTCTTCAAACTTCCTATGTAGCTGAGGCTGACTTCGAATGCCTGATCCCTCTCCACCTCCCACAAAATGGCCTAATTTTATACAGTACTGAGGATCAAACTCAGGAAATCATACACGCGAGGCAAGCACTCTGACAACACAGCTACATTCCCAGCCATTCATATTTCATATCTTAAAAGTAATTATACTAATGAAAGTCTAGGCCCTGTTTTAAAAAGGGTCCTGTTACCACAAATGGTCACTGCCACTAAACCACCCCAGTCAGGAACAAATTTTTACCACCTCTCAGGAGATATTTTACATGGTTGAAATTTTAATATCCCTTCAGCCCCCCCCCAATGAGAGTCATTCTAATTATTATTAGAGAGGACTGATAAAATAGATTAATTATGTTCTGAACTAGGAGTGGGAGCCTACAGATAGATCATTCAAGCACAAACCTAGTGGGTCAGTTAACACCAAGAACTTAACTTTATACATCTTCCTAATACACACAAGTCACATACCCTAAACAAGAGGTGAAACTCACTTTAAATCCATGGAAGTATCAAGAAAAGAAAGCAGTCTTATTATTATGACAGAATTATTTCCCCCACCATGTACTAATCAAAAGTGTAACAAAGAAGTTTCATGGCTTTCCTCGTTAATATGTATTGCTGATGTCTGTCTGTGTAGTGGCTTCAGACCAACAGCCCAATCACTCAAAGCCTTCTAGGAAAAAAAAAAAAATCAACTATGGGAATTTTTTTTCACATTTATGGCTTTGTTCTCCAAAGTCTAAAAATAGACAAGCCTCAGAGGGCGGGATCAGTTCGGTTTCACATTTTCAGATAGAACAAATCTGTATTGTACCACAAACCACCGCTTTGCGGGTTTCCCTGGGAAGCATCGGCAGACATTTAACAATGTGATATTAGAGTCTTTAATAACACCTCTGGAGCATGAAGAGTGAGTGCATGGACAGACTTTCTAAACGTGAAGCACCAGAGGTTACAACTGAATTATGGAGAAAAAAAAGAAAAAGAAGAAAGCAAGCAACGAGGAAGGGCATCAAAGCCAGGTGTTCTCATTGTGTTCTACTTGTCCATTCTGCTAGGCAGTTTCATCCCAGACCACTGACTTCCTCCTGCCTGTTCTGGACCTTAAATTTCTGAATGTTTACTGTTGGTTTTGTTTTTTTAAGAAAAGCCTCATTTGGTGATATAAATATGTCCACCCCTGACCCCCTCGCTCAGGGACTCCATCCAGAAAGGCAAAAATGTTCAACTGCTTTCCAACAACTGTTTAGGAGTGATCAGGACACTGGAAGCCCGGATCCAGGACTCTGTGGATAAGTACAGAGCGGGCAGCCCTTGGGTTGCCCTGTCCTCACCTCAGAGGGACATTCCTCCTCCATCAAGGGAGACTTTGCAAACACAGACCTCAGTCCCCTGACCCCAGCAGTCACGTGAGGCTTCTGGACAGTAACTGTTACAACACTCTCTCCAATCCCTAACACAAAGCTGGTCAAAGGGATCTCAGTAGACATGTAAATGGATTATTAAGTTTTATGTAGTGAGTTGGGACAGTTCACCACAAAAATGATCACACTGACAAGCCACTGAGCCATGTGTAACCAGAAAGCATGCTGTTGCCGAAATAGCCCCATACTGAAGTCCGAGGGTCCTCTTGTACAATAAGGCCCCGACAATAAGACTCTGACTTCTTTACTTTTCCTTTCCTTCCTTACTATTTTGTTTGCTTGTTTTGAGACAGGGTTTCTCTGTGTAACAACCTCATCTTTCCTGGAACTTGCTGTTGTAGACCAGGCTGGTCTCGAACTCACAGAGATCCACCTGCCTCTGCCTCCTGAGTGTTGGGATTAAAGGTGTGCACCATCACCACCCAGCTAACTCTTTCTGACGACTCTGACCGGGCTGCAGATTTACAGCATCTACAATTACGGCCTTTAGTAGTCAGTCTTTCAAAACTAGTTCTCCATGAGTGGAGTAGCTAAAATCAGCCAAAGGATTATCTGATTATAGTCCTTTATCTTTCAGGAGTGGACCTCAGTGATCAAGCAGGAAGCTCTGGTCAGAATTTTTCAGATACGATATTTTTAAATCATAGTCCGGATTACCTTATAACAAAATGCTGTTTTCTCATGCTTTGATTATCTACCTCGTTGAAAGTTGTATAGTTTCACTTTGCCAGAAGGGAAACCAAATTTTTAAGTTTTGATTTACAATATAACTCATAAAGGGGTTTGGAGACTTTCAAAGTTCTAGACCATATTTTGGTCTCTCACAGTCAGCATTTACCCACCCACCCCAAAAAAAGGAGAAAAAATGTTTTAGATGACCTAGAACCGGCCCCAAATTTGCTATGTAAGTTAGGGTGACCTTGAACTTCTGACTTTCTTACCCCCACCTCCCCGAGCTAAGGTTATAGGTGTTCACCATCTTTCCTTAAGTAGCATCAAGGACCAGGTATTCCTTCTTATTAAGCAAGCAAGCAAGCAAGCACTTTTCCTTAACACTGCAAGCTTGTTTTCATCTGAGAAATTACCCGACTGTCCCCTCTCTGCTTCTGTGGCTCCAGGCACAGAAAAGAGCTGGGAACCTGGCATTCAGGTCACATAGCTCTAATTGTAACTCTACCTCCTCCGAGGCTGTTTTCTCTTTTCTTCAAGATTGACAGGCCTAGGGGCGCTAATCCTTCCCAGTTAGAACACAAGCAGATTAAGGTGGCTCCGATTTCTGCAACCCACAGACCCCTCACTGCTGGAACTTCAGAAGCCGGCCCTCCACAGAAGAGGGGAACTCAGTCCCCTAAACGTCAGTAGGGGCGGAGGATGGGGTTTGGGCTTCTGCCCAGGGCCCAGGCTTCAGGGCAAGGTGTTCAGCTAGGGCAGCTTACCTCCCAGAGGTGCTGCGTGTTCCTCACGGCGCCGGTCTGCACTTTCTCCGGGGGCAGGAGCACGCCCTGGAAGGGCCCAATCCAGGTGCCCTGCTGGATCCTCTGAGCAGCACAGATGCCATACGCCAGGCCGGGCACAGTGCTGGTGCACAGGCACACCTCCCGGGGCAGGTCCCGCAACCACTCAGGCAGTTCCGGCGGGGGTGCAGCAGCCGCAGCGCTGCTGGTGCCCACAAGCCGGCGCAGCGAGTGCAATGGCCCGTGCATGGGGCACTCCCCGTTCCGGTTGTCCGCACACATGTCGCAACCTGTGGGAGACACCAGGGAAGGAAAGAAAGGAGCGTGTTAACCCGGTCTCTTTTTTCGCGGGTGGGTGAGGGGGGTGGGAGACGATCCTCGGGCAAACTCCCTAACTGCAGCAGACAAACCACCTGTTGAGGAGACACCAGAGAAGGGCGCCAAGGCCATAGATTGTCGGAAAGGAACTCGCACCACACCCTGGGAACCTGCAACTCAAACATGCCTGCTGGGATCAACTCAGGGCTTCATTGTGGAGTTTGCATAGCCAGGTGTGCTTTCCAGGCTCCTAACGCTTGCACCTTTTGCTTCCGGTTCAAGTTGCCTGCATTTAAGCTTCTCTTCTCTAACCCTCACCGGTTCCTATGCCTTCGCCCTCCCCCAGCAAACCTCAGGGTTTGCTTATCCTTGCATCCTCCAGAAGTCTGCTTCTTGTCCAACCGGTTATCTCAGATAGTCGCCTGAGTATTTGGTTCTGCTCTTGGGCTATCAAAGCGGGAGTGACAGGTACAAACGCTGGACTCCACAGCTTCCATCTCTGTCGCCAGAGCGCAAGCCCCAGTCCCCGCCCTCTGGGAGCTGCGCTCCTAGTCTCTGTCCAGCGCCCACCCCAGGGACTCCAGTCTTCTAGGATAAGTGGGAACTAGGAGACAGTGGGGGTGTCGGTAGTGAGTGTACATGCAAGTTCTTCCCAGAGGCCAAACCAGATAAGAAATTTAAGGATCAAGGTAAAGAGTCTCTAATGCTCCGGGTAATGATTCGATGATTCAATGAGCAGCCTAGAAGGCTGAGCCCAGGTTAAATAAGATTGTCTCATTTAGTGACGCTGTTGCGGAAGCTGTTCCTAACTTACTCCAGAGAAGACAGCTCACACTCACGGGGATTCCTACCCTCCAGGCACGCCTCTCCAGAACACCCAATGTTGTTTGATTCTAACTGGGCGGAAAGGGCCAGGCGGACAGGAGAAGCTAGGCTTTCAGCGACTGTGCTGTCGGAATCTCAGAGCCTAAGGGTTATTAATGGGCCTGGCGGAGCCGCTGTGTCTACTCCGTGGTGCAGCTAGCCTGCTCAGAGGACTCCTGCTTGCGCAACTCCGCCTCCTGAGTTCAGGCTCCCTGGGGACCCTCAGGGTCCTTCCCCAGCTGAGCTCTGTGGCACTGCCCCTGGAACCTGGTGCTGCTGCACTGGTGGAGATGGTAAGAACCAGTATCAGGGTACCTGAGTTGCCCTTGGGGATTCTTGGCACCTGCCCCCTGCCTCCATGGCAGCTAGCCTTCACAGATACTCCGAATGTGCCATGTCTGCACTGAAACTGCAGAACCATCCCAGATATTTGTGACAACGCAAATCAGTCGAGAATTTTTCCACATGGAAGCTTCCTCCACAACCCAGAATGGAGCGAGAACCCTTGTCATGCTGATTGCTTGATAAGAATGGTTGACTACATGAACATCCCATATCTCACTGGAGGTGGTTCCAATCAACTGTGTCCTGCCACTGTAGGAATGAGGAGATCTGCTGGTTGTGACTTCTTAGCAGCTATCCCCGAGCTTTCTATGAGAAGCAACATCCTGTTTCTGCAGGTATGCCTTCCTTAACTCAAAGATACCCACCCTCTGCCAACAACACAGGCTAATGTGAGAACTCTTCAGAACTTTGACCCTAAGGCCTAGATGAGAGGGTATTGACACTCATTCATACGTCAACAATTCAGGAACAAATATGCCATTCAGCCTCTCAGAATGTTACTTGTGGACAACAAACAAAATCAAGATATTGTAGAAACAAAACGACAGCAACTCTTATCCCTGAAGGCCTTCTGTATGTCTTGCATTTGCCTTGCAGCAAACTGCTACTCTATGTAGCCCAATTCCCATTTTGCAGAGGAAGCAAAAGACATTTCGGGGAGCATTGGAACGGGACCAAGAGCCAAGAAACTGGAAAGAGACAATGCAAAGATTCCCATCTCAGTCTGCCTGAGCCCGGAAGGCTTCAAAAGCAGAGATTCAGAAAGACTAATGAAAGCCAGGAGAATTTTATACAGCAACTCATGACTCAATCAATAGAACTGAAAGAGTTTACTGATGTAACCATTTGGGGGCCTCGAGAAGAACTCCAGCATGACTGAGTTATAGAGTTATAGGGAAGGCTCTCTCTTGGACTTGAGGAAGCTAAGTATAACAATAGGGAAATACATAGCCACTATCCATAATTTTTAATGTGTCTGACATTGCAGACGCATTAAAATGACCTTTCACCACCTGAACAAAAAAAAATAGTTTTTTTTAAAAATGACAATAAAAAAGGCAATGTGCCCATGAAAATAAATATAAATCACCTCAGGGAATGCTTAACTGATGATTCCTTTCTGGTTCATTCAAGTAAGTAAAGAGTGAGAAGAAAAAAAAAACACATATTATGCACAACCTAAGAGCCCGTGCCAAAAATCCTATCAGCTTCCCAGTTCTATCTGTGCAGCGTCACATCGCCCACGTGGATAAAACAGATTAGAAGCAATTAACTGCAGCCACTGCCCCGCAGAAAAGAAGTGCACGTCAATAATATTTGGAGTGAATGACAGCTAACGCTTGTCTAACTCCCGCTTCCATGGTTGGGTCTTGTTTTTCTCTACAGCATACTTCCAAAGTATCACTTTGTGAAGTTCTGAAGAACTGAGCCCCCCCCCAAATCTAGAAGACTAAATCCTAAATTCACGGAAAAGTAGCCAAGCCCAGCCCATGCTAATTAGTTCACTTAATATGAGCCTTAATGAAAAAAATGTAAAAATATTCCTCCCAGAAGAGTTAACCAATCGCCGTCAAAATAAAGTTATGTAAAATCTCCAACATTTCTACCTCACAAAAATCCCTCGGACTGAGGACATTTCTTTCTAACCTGTCTCAGAGTCCCAGGGGAGCCTGGGGAAGTTTTGAACAAGAAACTTTTTTCTCGGGATTGACAAATAGTCACAAGTTGGCAAACAGTGCTTTCTAGCCGGTGAGCCACAGACACCCACATAGAAAGGTTTGAAGGAGAAGCCAGCTAGATCTTCAGACTGCTCCCCACACCGCATTCCAGCCTTTAACACGAGGGGTTTCAGCACAAGTTTACAGTTATTATTCACGAGATGATGTGAATGTCACTTTAGGGTACAGAATTATGGCGATCTAGGTCTCTCTTGAGCACATCTGCCCAGGGTCCATGAGGAAGGCTGTGGGCTACCAGCTTGCTAAAGCAGGCCTTCTGGGTGGAGAGAGATCCTTCACTCCCATTCCACCTCCTTCCTACTGTGGGAATGCTTTCAAGTGCACGCACTATTTTCACCCTATTTAAATGAACCCTATACTGTTTTGCAAAGGAGCAAAACAGGCCACGCGACAATTTCCTAACATTTCTCTTTTCATTCTGGGAAAGGTGAAACATAAAGCCCTGCAGGGTTTTTGCTGTCTGCTGAAGAACTGAAAAGCAAGTGTGGGTGTCGGTAGGACTCTGTCTACCAAACTTTGCTTGGGATCGCCTCCTCTTTTGCTGTGCCCAGTTCCTCCTACTCTCACATCCTTCTGTTAAGGAAACCGCAGAGTAACTTGGGAGCCCGCTGAGCCCTTGTCGCTTTGGCTGTAAATCCTTCTGGGCAGCGGCAGTCGGGGTCGCAGACCTCGGTCCCGTAGGCCAAGCCCTGAGGGGCCGGGACGCATTGATCGGTCCCGGGAGTGCCACCTTCTGGCAACCGGAGTTCAAAGCCCCCAGGGGAAGACAAAGTGGGTTGAGGGTCCTAGGGTAGCCCAGGCATGCCGGCCAGGAGCCTCACTCTTGAGTTACTCTCCAGGGCTCCATCACGTCCTGCCTTTCCTTGTGCAGGACCTGTGTGGACAAAGAGTGATACCCTGCAGACTGTATGCCTTTGCCTGCGAAGGATTCGGTTTAAAGGTCTCCCTCAGCTTTTAGGCACGAAGGACTGCCTATGTATTCTGAGGACCCAGCCGCAATGGACACCCACCAGGCCCGTCTACCCAGAATAGGGAATCGCCTAGCCTCAACCATCCTCACCAACTCCAAAGTAAGTCTAGGCCGACCGAAACCTGGCAGCCGCCAGGAAAAAGGACCTTTTGTGATGGCCCAGCTCACAGGGATGCGCTGGGGATTCTGGCCGCCAGCAACACGCGGAAATGCAGGGCTTTCTCAGCCTAGCCTGCTGACTTGGCCCAGGGACCAATGAAAGAGACAAAGAGGGAGGAAAAGAGGGAGAGGGAGGGAGAATATGTGGATTTTTATTTGTCTCCTGGTGACTGTATTAATAAATTAAATGAGAACGCCAGGGTGTGAGGGCGAGAGAATATTGCACAGAGATAAACCTGGCCGCCCTCTGCCCCTGCGAGGCCGCCATATACAAGGCAGAGATGATGAATAGGGGCAGAGAGAGGAGATCGAAGCAGGTCTGGGCTGGCTCCACTCTCTCCTACAAAACTATAGGGCAATTAATTGTGGCTTGTCCCCTCATCCTTCATCTCCTGGTGGCACATATCGATGGAGATTACTGCTGATGGACCATTTTATCACCTTAAATAAACAGTCACCACCTCGTCTAACCTCTATCTAATATATGGTTCTATGTTCAGTTTCAGGGCTCTGGATAAAGAATGATGTAAAATAGCTAAATCATGTGTGTTATGAGGTGGGGCTGGGAAGGCACACAACACGTGAGAAAAAAGAAAAATAGAACAATATAAAAAGGCCTCACACCAACGCTGAAGTCCCTCCCCCAGGGGACCAGGACTGAAATCTATAATAAATCGCTTGCTGGTCATTAACAGCCAGATTCTCTGGATGGGAGTGGAGCAGAGGGTGTGTCTCCTTGGCACTACAATCCCCCCCCCACTAGCAGGTTCTCAAGAAGCACCCCCAACAAAGAAGTGAGGGGAGAGTCAGATAAAGTCGGAACTCAGGACACTCCCCAGTTTCCCACATCCTCCAGCACTAACTCCCTGCAACCCCACCGAAGCCAATCCTTCGCTATTCCCAGTCCCTTCCCTCACACCTTTGAGAGTGTCACTGCCTGCAGGGAAGTCTGCAACCCTGCTTCCACAGCCCACCGTTCCCCAAATGGTTCCCTGCGTAGCAATGCTTTTCTAAATCAGAAGGGTCAGAGAGCACCCCCCATACTGCTAAGGTGTAGGTTGACCCAACTCTATGCCTAGACATCAGAACAGGTTCATTTCCAGCCGCAATCTCGGTATGACACCAGCTATCTTTCACAAGATTAAGAAACACTAACTTCACATCTGGCAAACCCAGTAACTACATCCCACCATCCTCCAGGAGGACTGACTAGGTCTCAGGAAAAAACGCGTCAGCTACCCAGAACTTGAGAAGAGGCCACTGGGAAAGAGCCCCAGGGACCGGGCAACCTAGCAGCAAAGAAGGGCTCTGTGTGTTGCCTGACACAGCACTTGACTTTTAAGGGAACAGGAGAGCAGCAGCAGAGCCTAGAGAGCTTGGGTGGACCGCGGACCTCAATCACATGCAGGCAGTTCAATAATAGGAACCTACTGAAGGACCTCACTTGGGCTAATTTGCGTTCAGCGTGTTTGAAAATCTGCTAGGAAAGAACTACAAGCGTATTCGCTGTGGCCTCTGCAATCCACGCCAACCGAGTCTCGAGGTGTGGCTGAGCAATGGTGGCCTGCCTTACTAATCACCGCAGAAGGAAGGGGAGAAATGAGGAGGAGCTTTTTTGCCTAGTAAGAAATGAGAGAACTCACTTGATACGCTTTTAATGCAAAGTCACAACATGATGCTCTGCTGAATGATCACTTCATGAAAAATTATAGAGAGAAATACTCGTAAGGAAATTAAAATTACTTCCTTCAGTCCCCTTCCTCCCCCCACCCCCGCACGTCTCCTCTCCTCACCCCTCCCCATGCAGAACAGAAATGAGGGGAAGCTTTTGTTTTCTGTCTTTCAAGGGGCCAAAACGCCAACTCCACAAGCACCTGGGAAAGTTTTAAGTCTTTGCATTTGGGGTTTGTTTGAAATGACTCGTTAGATTAAACCCAGTCACTGCTCGTCTTTAAAACACACCATACAATGCATGACTTTAAGAGTCCCAAGTTTACTTGCCCAGGACCAGAGGCCGTTTCCCATTACCCAGAGCTAGTTCCCTTTCTACTTTCCTCCCAACTGTACCTTGAATTAGCAAGCGAGTGAAGTGTAACAATCTAACTTCCTCTGTCCTCTCTCCTGCACTTTGAACATTGAATCAAACCATTTGACTCAAAAGAGTATACCAGACGATGAACAAAATAGCAGTAAATAAAACCACAGATCATTCTCTCTAACAGGGGGTGGGGGAAGCTATCTAGATCACAAACTGGTTCATACCCATATGTCAATTAGTAATCTGTCCTAATTCTTTCTCTGATTGGTGGATGTTTTCTCTAGTGAAAATACCTTAAGTCTCACTGCTACATTGTAAAAATCACACACAACACAACGCCAGACTTAGTATCCTTTCCAACCCAGATTTCTTACAGAGAAGTAACTGCACGTTTGATAAGGTGTTCCCAATCTGCAATGATTATATTTTGCTTAGCAGTAAGAACTACTGCCAAGTTTTCTATTTCACACTTTAAAAAGAACGGGTTGTAAGACAACATCTGGAAGGAATTCACGAGGAAACACACATCTTTGAACTCGATTAAGACAATGCAATTTTATAAAATGGTCTGAAATCCCAAAATATGCTAGTCTTTTTGTTAAATGCACCCCCAAAATTGGAATTTCAGCTCTGAAAGCAATATTTTACCCTTAGACACTAAAAAGGAAATGGTAAGCACAACTGCTTTTTTGGTTAGCAATTGCTATCTCCATGACAATAAGTATTTCAAGAAGAGTGATAAGCCTCGATTATGAGGCTAATGCCCACAGTTTTCTTTCTTTCTTTGTTGTTGTTTACCAAAGCAACAGCTTAGAAAACTTTAAATTACTATTCTAATTATATCGTTTCGTTTTGGTGAGAAATCAAGAACTTTTTTGCTGTGACAGGCATTCTGCAGGGAGCAACTTATTAAAATAGAAGTAAATATTTGGTATCTACTTTTCTTATACAGAAACCAAATGAAGAATGGATTGAAGAAAACCGATGGACGAATGCTACTCTCAATGTAACTCTCACCCAGTTGCGTTAAGTTTTTAGAAAGTCTAATTAATGCATATGTCAAAAACCTTAGGCGTTAACATATCATAATTTTTGAAAATACCGAGTAGAGATGCGCATCAAAACACATTCTTGATCCTTCACTGAGGATTTTGTTTCAAAATATCAGACTATAACTGTGCTTAGGAAGCGTTTGGAATTATGAATACAGAAAGTTTTGGGAAGTTCAGATAGGTAGCTAATCATTTCACCGCTTACTTAAGGAAGAGGTATGTTCCTCTATGAAATTGCCATCACTGTTAACTTTAAAAAAAAACTGTTTTTGTTAAAAACGAATAAAGCAACATTGGTTGCAAACATCCGCAGGATCAAGGATTGCTGGGAAATGCGGGGTCCGCAACGAAAGACACTGTCCTGACACTGGAAATTTTCTTCTCATTTTGTGGGCTCACCCTTTTTTCTTTAGCGCTTAAATAATTGGTAGCCCTACTTTTAATACCTACCTGTAGGAAGAAACTGACCTATTGTTTCAAAAAAGAAAAAGAAAGAAAAAAAAAGACCTCGATAATCACGGGGCCCAAAATGAGCTGCCACCGTTAACTCCAAAGGTGGAATAAAGACTGAGAAGCAAACCTCAGTGTCCATGCTTCCTTAGAAACACCGAGAGTCCCTCCCTCGCTCCGATCAGGATAGGCTGGGTCCACCTTTGCAATCTGGACCGCCAGCTGCCTGTACCCTCCTGGCCCTGAACACTGGGCTTCTGGAGGGCGGAGGGCCACTGGGGTGGCAAAACCTTGTGACACTGAAGCGGGGGTCCAAAGAGAGCGGAGGGGCAGAAGCCCAAGGTGACTCCGGGCACCCGTCTCTTCTCAGACTCCAGAAAAGTTTTGCCACAGTGATGTGGGTAGCGCGGGTCAGCGCCCTGGACCAAGATTCCCCCACCCTTCACCCGTGTCATTCTCCTGGGACCCTACCGGCCTCCTCCACCATTGCCGGCTGTCGCCCTCGCCGGGGCAGAGCGGGCGAGCTAGGGCTGCGGCTACGTACGGTTGTTGGGGTCGCTGGTGTGCTGGTTGAGCGGGATGATTTCCATGCGCTGCTGGCCGTACAGGTAATAGTCCAGCTCCTCGGCGCTGCAGCGGAAACGCGGGACGCCACGGCCATCCCCCGCGCTGCTGCCGCCGCCACTGCACTTAGCCGGCCCGGGGCCCGTGGAGGCGCCCAGACACAGGTCCTTTGGGGGCAGCGGCTCCGCGGCCACCGCTGCAGCAGCTAGAGGTGCGAACACCGGCATCTGGGCCACCGGCAGGGCCGAGAGACCCGCCAGCGCGGCGGCGGCAGCGGCGGCGGCGGCGCAGGAGGAGGCAGAAGAGGCGGAGGTGGAGGAGGGAGCCGGGGTGGACGAGACGGACGAGAGCGAGGCGGGCCGTGGCCGCAGGCCGTCCGGAGGAGGCTCGGCGCGCTCGGGAGGCGGCGGAGGCGCTGGCGGCTGCAGGGGTTGGGGTGCGCCAAGGGGAAGCGTGGTTCCGCTGCCTTTAAGCGGGCCGCCGCCACCTCCGTGTGGGAAGAGTTGCTGCCAGTGCTGCAGGTAGGTTGGGTCCACTTTGAGGAAGGCCGAGCCACCGGGGTCCCCTGGCTTCAGCATGTCCGACGCTTCGAGCTGGGGGAGCAGAGGAGAGCAGGGAGGAGCGCAGCGTGAGCGAGACCCTGGCCTGGACTAGAGGGGCGTGCGGGAGGACCGCGGGGACCTGGGTGGAGCACTAGAGCCCCACTCGGCTCCGGCAGCACCGCTCGCGGCCGCGGCCCCCGCTTCCCAACTCTACCCGGGCGCAAAGTTTACTCGGAAGCCGCGGTGCGGCGCAGAGGTAGCTGTGTGCACCGCGCGCCGCCTCGCAGCCTGCGATCCCAGCTCCTACCCTGCTAAACTGGGACCCCAAGACCCGGCGCTTTCCGGCACAAATCTAGGACGTCGCCCCCGACTTCAGCCAGCGCCCTGGAGCCAACCCCAGGCGAAGTGGCGCAGCGCCGGAGCCGTGCTGGCCCCAGGCGCCGGGAGGCGGGACAGTCTCGCCCCCCGCCCCCTGCCCCAGACCTCCAACCTCTCGGTGCGAGAGCCCCACCACTCAGTGTCCTAGTCCTGCCCCGCCGTACCTGGGAACGGAGAACAGCGGCCGGTGCTAGCTTCCCCGCGTTCCGGAGGCCGGAGAGTGGGAGCCCCGGGCGAGCTACATGACCCCAAGGCGGAGGAGGTGGAGAGCCTTAGAGACCCGCAGCCTGGAACCCTCCCGGGATGCCAGCAAAAGACGTCAAAGCCCGCCGAGGCCCGCGGAGGGCGCAAGAGCAGCTCCGCTGAGCGCCCGAGCGCTGGAGGACGCCGGACCGAGCCGCCTCTGGCAGCAGCGCTCGGCAGCTTCGGAGCTTCGGCTCTGCTCTGGCAGCACCCGGGCTGGACACGTGGGTTTTACGACAGCACCAAATACATGTGTGTGCGTTCGTGTGAGTGCGTGTGTGCGTGTGTGCGTGTGTGTGTGTGTGTGTGTGTGTGTGTGTGTGTGTGTGTGTGTGTGTGTGTGTGTGTGTGTGTGTGTGTATGCGCGTGTATGGGGAGAAGGGATAGGAGAGAAGGGAGTTGGGGAAAAGGAGGGAGGGAGGACGGGAGGGAGAGAGGAGAAAGAGAAGAGAAGAGGAAAGCAGAGAGCTGAGCAGAGGACAAGAGGAGAGAGGAGGGGAGGGAAGGGAAAAAGAAGGGAGGGGAAAGGAGAAGAGAGAAGAGAGGAAAAGAGAGGAAAGAGAAGAAAGAGAGAGCAGGCCAAGGGGGCGTAGGGGAGGGGAGCGGGAAGAAGGAAGTTCAAACTGGGCTGGACCCGCAGACACCCGGTGCTTCTCCTGCACAGACACCTTTGTTGTTATACACACACACACTATTTTTTTAAATTTATTTTTTGACGTGCTGTCTCCGACTTGTTTGTTGTCTTTCTTCTGTCCGCACTGTGTCTTTTCTAAGAGCAGGCTCAATGCATAATGCCGAAAGCACTGGAAAATCACAAACCAGTCAGGCACCTCTGGGTCAGCTAGTGTCTGTTATGGAAGCAGAGCACACCCTGGGGGAGGGGGCATAGACCTAGTCCCCTGAGCGAGTTAGGCTTTTTAGCCGGGTTCAGATTTTCCTGGAATGCTGTTGGGTGCCAGAGTTGACTCGCCCGCCAAGCAACCCCTAACATAAATCCTAGGGAGAGAAAAGTTGGGGGGCGAGGCGGGGCACGCTGTGGGCTGGCGTAAAATCTTCAGTCTGCAGCCTGAGCCGAGCAGGAGGGCTTGGGAGCCAGGGTCTCTAAAGGACAAGCAGGTCCGGACCAGGATTCCCTCCTGGCCAGGGTAGAGAGGAAGGTGCAAAGGAGCCTGCACCCAGAGCACAAGCACCCTCATTCCAGGCTTGCCTTCCAGGATTCTCCGCTTTTGCATCACGGCACCTGGAGCCTTACCAGTGTCTATTGAGTTACACCTATGCCTCAGCTGCTCCTGAAACCTGCCAGGAACCGGGAGGTCAAATAGGAGCTTTTTAGTTGAATTCTAGCGTTAGTGGTACAGGAGGCAAGCACAGCCACCCTACCGTGCCATCTCCCAGAGTTTTGAGCCTCAGCAGCTCCACCACGCGTGACCTGGGCTCCACCCATTAGGCACTCGCCACAAACTCTTGGCTTTCTGGCATTCATTGCGCTCAGTGGCAGAGGACAGGGACAAACTGTGTGAAACTGGCCAACTCTGGGGCTTTCTCCTGGCCAGGGTTCTGTCCACACCTTAAAGGAGGGGAGGGGAATGGCATTTATCTTTCTGCAAACAACCCAATTTATTTAACAGTCACTATTCCCAACAAGTAATCTCCATTCTTTCCTAATTTCTGCTCGTTTCGTTTTCTCTTCCCACCGCTCATTTTGTCCGAGCCTGGGAATCGCGCTGTTTAGACTTTGTCCGGGTCTCACGCAGAACGCCTCCCTCCTGGTTGGAGCCGAGTTGGACCGAAAATGTTTTGACTGGCGTCGTTATGACAAGGTCATCCGTCATCCCTGGATAGATTGATAGCACCCAAGTCTGAGGCAAGCACCACGAGGGAAAACGCACTGAGCTGTAAACCCCGAGGCTAACCAGGCAGTCTTCGAAGACTTCAGACAACTCCCCGGAGAAGAGGATGAAGTTCCAGGCCCCTTCCTATTAATCTGTGTCCAGAATTGCTGTGGCTGATGGGACCCCGGGAGACACAGCAAACTCCTTCTCACATCCCCCTAGTTCACTGCAGAGAGACCTATCTCTGCGAGAAGCAGGGAGGTGGAAGTCTGGACACGGACCAAAGCAGGCTCTCTCCTAGAGTTTGGTCCCCAGAAAGGAAAGTGCCAAAGAATCACAACCCTCTTTCTTCCCTAGAAAATATCAAGAGGCCTCCTTCCACTCACACTGTGGCTAAAGACATGGGCAGGACGCCCCGCTCACGTTCATCCCAGAAAAATAAGCTGCGGTAAAAGATTGCTTAGGACATGGGAACACTTAGTGTGTCTAGCAACCATGCCTACAAGGCATTATTAACCCCCATATTGCATAAAAACGGTGATCAGAAGGTTCTGAAAGGTGGGGCCCCTAATGAAGGATGGAGGCCCATTTGTACCCTGCTCAGTGGGCAGCCAAGTGTGTTTCTCATGACTTTAGTCTGGTCTCTACTCATTACACTGAGCCTGGACTGGAGGTGGTGGGGTATCAGTGGAGAGGCCTGAGGAGTTGAGGGAGGGTCAGGTATTAGGCAAATAGGCAGATGAGGTGGGGAAAGGCCCACTCTTCCATTATGCCTGTTGTAGACTACCTGACAGGTCATGTTTGAGAACAGCCCCGCACTAGCCTCTGCCAGGCATTCCAGAGGTACCCGAGGACATAGGGAACTTCCTTGAAGGAGGAAGGTACAGTTACTGCCCAGAGGGCTGGGAACAAATGAGAAGGTCTCCAGGGGAGTGTCTACAGCCTGAGCATCCCCAGTGACTCTGTGGCAGGTCCAAGGCGCTGACTGTGGCCAAGGTCAGCTAGGTCCTTCGCAGGTTGGGTGCAGTAAAAACACCAGCAAAGTCGCTTTGTTACCCCGGCTGACCCCTGACCCTCATAGCCTTGGTCAGCCTAGAACATCTTGGGGTTTTTAGAAAGTAAGCCAACTGACGGTAGGGGTGTGTGCTCCTCAGTTCCCTTGCCTTCTCTTGCTACTTACAAAATGGGGAAACAAATCACTCTGACCACTTAGAAAGCGATCAAACCTGCATAAAAATCCATTGCTCCCGAATCGATGGGTGAATATTTGCTGGGAATTTGTTCCAGAGGAATAAGAAGTGAGAGTGTTTTCGATGCAAAAGGGGGACACGGTAGTGTTTTTCTTCATTGATTAATGACCTCTAAAATAAAACAAGTAGGAAGAGGAGTCGGGATCGATAAATTAACTGCCCCAATTTATCATTTCTCTGGTATTTTTCCCCCGAAAATTTTCCCCTAGGAAGCCCATTGTACCCTTAGCTGAGCAGGGGAAAATGGAGCCAGCAGCAAAGCAGGAAGCCAGTGGTTGAGGGGTACGAAAACAAGAAGGTGGTCTATCTATACAGGAGACTCCCCATCTGACTTCATTTGGCGTACAATTTAAAAAGTTTGCCTTCCGTATTAATTACTTTTTTTCTTGGTGGGGGAGGGAAACAATTGGCCGTCACCTTTGACAGGACTCCAATAAGAGATTCAACGGCTCTCCATTCTGCCCTGGGTGCTCCTGTTTCTAGGTTTAAGGTCACGGGTGGCTGAGTTAATAATTCATTAATATAGACAGTTATTCAGAAGGTTTTTCTGAGATCTGCCCTCCCTACCTCCTCTTGGAGATTTATTTTCTGGAGAAGTGGATGGGGGAGGGGGCTCTGGTGAAAGAAGGGACTGGAGAAAAGAATGGGCTCTGGACATGCTGATGAGCCATCCTGATGGGTTGGTTCCTTCAGCTTGCCCCCCAATTCCTCGCCAAAACTGTTTGAAAATGTGTCCTCCTTAGGAGAGGCAGTCTGGCCTCTAGTGGCGCTTTCTCCCAGCTCTATATATGTCTGAGAAAACCCCTTCCCTCATGGTTTAAGGTCTGAGTGAGGATGTCTCAGAAAGGACCCTGGAGTTAGAGCCCAGTGGCTCCCAAAAGCCCCCTTCACCTTTCCCAGAGGAGTTTTCAAACTTACCCTGACCTGGGATCTGGGAATTTCCTTCCTAAGAGCACAGGCAACTTCAGGTAGATACTTTGTCGCTCAGAAATGGGACCCTGGGGGCGACGACACAAAACAAAGCCTAAAGCTCAGGTTCTCAAGGTTACATCTAAGGAGCTAGAGGCTAGGAGGAAAGGGCTCAGAGTAAAGTCAGTTAGAGAGGCGTGAGGTGGGAAGCAGTGAGGGTGGGTGGGGGAAAGGAGCAAACCTGAATAGAGATTGAGACACCTGGTGACCCGGGCTAGGCTGCTCCTAGAAGATGTCTTTTGGATGACAAAAGCAAGGGGAAACCAGTTTTGTCAACTGGATGAGGCACTCCCCCCGCCCCCCGCGGTGGCCCAGGCACTAAAGCAGTAGACGTGCTTTTGGGGTACCACTTCTACCTCTTCAGCTACTGGCCTCCCTGCCATCCCTAAAGGGTAATGTGAGCTACGGGATATCTTGCCAGATTACCCATCAGGCTTCACGGTTGGAGTTGCCGCTGTGCCTAGTGGCTTAAACGGATGCAATGTACTACTTCTGATCCTCTGGGTCTATTCAAAGAGGAAATGAAGGGATGGAACTACCGTGATATTCTGTCCTAAGCTTTATTTGAAGCAGACACTGTCTTGAAACCTCCCTGCACTCTGTCCCTGCTCCCTAGTGGTCAGGTATCTGGAGTGTGAGATGCTCCGGGATCAAGAAAGCAGTCTTCTCCCTGATTCCTTTGCACAGACACTTCTTTCATTCAGGGACAGAAGAGTGGTAACCGCTGTGGAAAATAAAGGGGTGTGGGGTGGGTGAGGTAGAAGGCATTTTCAGCTCCTCAGGCAGAATCTGCTCTTTCCTCAGTGAGGCTGTGTGAGCCTGGGCATTCTCTCCCGCCCACCCCCCCTTTCTTCCTCCCTCTCCTCCTGTTTCCCCCACTTCCTTTCATCCCATCCCCATCCACTCCCACTTCTCCTCTGTCTCCATTCATAAGGGGTAAGGCCTCCCATGGGAGTCAACAAAGCCTGGCATATCAAGTTGAGGCAGGACCAAGCTCCGCCCCTTGCATCAAGGCTGGGCAAGGGAATGGGTTCCAAAGAGAGCTTCGGCATTCTGAAGACTTACACACCATCCTCTTGAGAGACACAAACAGCTTAGATGCTCCCTCAGCTTTTTCGTGCCCCCATTCTGTACTATGAAGGCTCCTGACTTTACCAGGTCAAAGATGGCCTCTGGAGTCAGGAGGTCAAATTAGCCAATTTCTAAGCATTGTCCTTCATCCTCTGCCAGGACCATGGCAGACAACACCTGTTCACTTGACCTGAAATGCAGCAGGACCTCTAGCTCCTTTCACCTTGCTCACCCAACAGCTGGCAGTCACACAATGCTTCTTAGACACCCGGGCCTGATTTGGATTTGACCTGCTGACCTTGAGGTGAAAGGCTCCACGGTAGGTTACCAATTCCGGGGCCTGTCCATTCTCCCAGGGAAGTCTCTAAATACATCCTTTCCGCTATTATAATTTGCTACACTTTCCTGAATTAAAAAATTATCTATGAGAGTTGAGTCCTGTGAAGACTTACTGAACTACCATTGGGTTAAAAAACCAGATTTCCCCTCCCC
>NC_022020.1:40230080-40235644 GCF_000317375.1 Microtus ochrogaster | reverse complement strand
ACCGATAGACACCTTTGGGACAATGTTCTTCTAGCAAATGCTGCCTGGTTTTCAGAGAGTCTTTCATTGGTAGCCAGGTTGTAGTCTAAATCTGTGAAATCTTATACGAGTGGCTCTCAACCGGTGGGTCTTGATCCCTTTGGGAAGTTGAAAGACCCATTTGGAGGGGTCACATATTATCAAATATTGACATTATGGTTTATAACAGTAGCAAAATTCCAGTTATGAAGTAGCGACGAAAATAGTTTTGTGGTTGGGGTCACCACAACATGAGGAACTATATTAAAGGGTCACAGCATTAGGAGGGCGGAGGACCACTGCACACTTAAATGTACAGTGTATACTGTGAGTTCTAACCAGGATGAGGCAAGCATGTAACAGTGCATCTGGCAAAAATTAGGAACAGAGGCCACGTAGATGACAGTGTCAATTCCTGGTGCATGATGGGTTCCCCTGCATGCCTGGCAACAGTCTTTAGGGGTCAGGATGGCTTCCTCTTAGTTCCGTAAGTGAGCAGGTCCTGAGCTTCTTTCCAGACATCTTGTTCTCCTAGAGCAGTAGTGCCCAGCCTTCCTAATGCTGTGACCCTTTAATACAATTCCTCGTGTTGTGGTGACCCCCAACCAGAAAAATATTTTGTTGCTACTTCATAACTGTGATTTTGCTACTGTTATGGATTGTAATATAAATATTGGATATTCAAGACATCTGACATTTGACCCCCGGAAAGGGGTCATGACCCTCAGGTTGAGAACCACTGTCTTAGTAGAGCTTACATTTACCCGTAGGTACTCTGAAAAATCTATCTGCCCCCCCCACACACACACACGCTCCTCCATAAACACAGATGCTCACTTACCTCTGAGCTAGAGTGATACGAAGCATATCTACAAGAACATTCCTAACGAGTCTATGTCAACTTGACACAAACTAGAGACATTTAGCATAAGGGAAACCCAAGTGAGGAGTTGCTTCTACCAGATTGGCCTGCGGTCATGTTGGTGGAGCATTTTCTTGATTAACAATCAATGTGGGAGGGCTTAGCTTGCTGTGGGCAAGGCCACTTCTGGGGAGGTGATCCAGGGTTGAATAAGCAAGCAAGTTGAACAAGTCAAGGCGAGTAAGGCAGTAAGAGCAGTCCTCTGACCTGTCTGCTTCACTTCCTGCAGCAAGGTTCCTGCCCTGACTTCCTTTAACCATTTCCTCGAAAACCATAAGGTAAAATAAACCCTTTCCTCCCCAAGTTGCTTTTGGTCATGGTGTTTATCAAGACCGTTTGCAACAGAAAGCAAATCAGAACAAGCCTGTAGTGAAGAGCAAAGAAAGAAATACCTTCTCCTTTCTGGTGAAGAGAGGGAAAGCTTGTTTCAAAGCCTACATAAAAATGCAAGACGGGTTGTGGAAAAGTCAAGACGGGAACACTGGCGCCTCTGCTCCCCAAGATTCCGTGCTGCAGAAGTGTTCAAGGCTCAGTTTTCGCTGTAGAACGGGGCCCTGGAGCCAGCAAATGGCCTAAGAGTTCAGAAGAGAAAGTCATCTCTCTGGTCTAGGATGATCAACAAAGCTTCAGAAATGACATGGGTCACACAGATCTCCTCCTGCAGGTGGGTAAAGTGGGTATGTCAGAGGGTATTCTAGGAGCAGGTAGCTGCCTGACTAAGGAGCCCTACACAAGAAAGCTGCAAGATGCTGAAATCCTCTTTCTTACTTACTTATTATTATTATTTTATTATTTTGACCAGGTTTCTCTGTGAAATAGTCCTGGCTGTCCTGGAACTCACTATGCAGACCCCAGGCTGGCCTCTAACTCACAATGATCCGCCTGCCTCTGCCCCCAAGGGATGGAATTAAAGGCGTGAGCCACCACTGCTTGGTAAAATACTCCTTCTTTATTCATGAGAACAATTAGCTGCTTGACTACTTTCTCTACGAGCCAGAACTGCTTCTTCTTGGTGGCCCTGGAGTTACATGTCATAAGCTTGGGAAGAGAAGCTGTTCTTCGCAAACTTACGTGTTTCCAAATACATGTGTTCTGATGTAAAATATAGTCTGAGAATCAGTGCACCACCGAGACTGTTAAAAACCAGTTGAGAGGTGAAGGATAAGATGTCAGTGCGGTGGAGGCTGCACTACACTATGCTTCTGTGTGCCTGGCGATGCCCCTGCCTGGCTCTGAGTGGTGTAAGCTATGGTTCTCTTGCCCTTTATGAAATAATTAAATAAACAAGTATTTATTATTTAAATAAACAATTAAGTAAACAAATAAGCAGGCAAGCTGATATGTTCAAAGGACTGGTTATCTGGAGCCTTCTGAAGTAAAATCCATGTAAGGAAATGTTTTAGAATCAGCAAAAAATGTATCCCAGAGATCCAATTGGTCATGTTTCTTCTCCTTTTAAAAAAAAATTAAAAATAAAGAAAAACATTTCCAAAAATTACTTAAGATTCCTGAGATGCCACGTTAAATATATAAATCTAAAATTCTGAAGCTAGGATTCGTGTACACAAAAGAACATGTGGTGTTTGTCTTTATGGGTCTGGGTTACCTCACTCAGAATCATATTTTCAAGTTCCAATCCATTTTCCTGTAAGTTTCATAATCTCCTTTACAGCTGAATAAAATTCTGTTGTGTAAATGTACCGCCATATTTTCATTATCCGCTTTTCAGTGGAGAAGTATCTAGGCTCTTTCTTTCTTCTCAATGGTTTATAGCCATTGTGAGCACAGCAGCTATGAACATGGCTGTACAAGGGCCTCTACACACCTAGGTGTACGCCCAGGAGAAGCAAGATGGGTCGTAGGGTAGTTCTATTGCTTGCTGCTTGAGAATCCTCCACACTGACTGCACCGATTGGTACTGTCACCAACACTGAATGAGGGTCCCTCCTTCCACTTCCTTGCTGGCCTGTTTTTGGTCTTTATTTCTTGATAACCACTCTAAGTAGAGCCAGATGGAAATCTCAAAGCAGTGTTAATTTGCATCCCCCCCCCATGGCTAGTGATGTCAAGCATTTCTTAAAGGGTCCTTTGCCATTTTTTACTTCTTTAAAAATGCTTTTACATCTTTCTTGGTTATGTATTTGTATGTTTATTTATGGCGTGTGTACCACAGCGTGCATATGGAAGCCAAAGGATGGCTTCCAGGGATCTGTTCTCTCGTGTTATCATGTGGGTCCCAGGGATTGAGCCCAGATTTTCAGGCTTGTCGCCAAGTGCCTTTGCTTGCTAAGCCATCTCACGGGCCCTATTTGCACTTCTTTTGGCAATTCTCTTGTCAGATCTACAGTCCATTTTTGGATTGGGTTGATTTCTTGATATTGCATTTGAGATGCCAGGAAGCTAGAAAGGGGTTATGGGGCGGGAGGATGTCTCAGGGAGGGGGGATAGGAGGGCACGGGGGAGGATGTCTCAGGGAGGGGGGATAGGAGGGCACGGCTGCAGTGAAAATAGAGGAGAAATATGACAGGTGGAGAGGTTTGAGTGGGGAAGGGGAGATGAGAGGGCTCGGGGGGAAGAATTAATAAAAATGAAAGGCACACGACACGGCCATATAATAACCCAGGATATTGTAAGCCAATATACCAACAAATACATTTTAAAATTAAAAATACAATTAAATTTAAAAGAAGTTAAATTAGAAATATAAGCCAAATTAAAAATATAAGTTAAAAAAAGAGTTCAAAGGGAAATATTCTCCAGGACTTCTCCTAAAACCCATGGCATATTAAAGATAATTCCTAGTGCCAGGAATGGGGTGACTCATGAGTTCTCAAAGCCCCCAAACAATGTCAACTCTTCCCATTCTCTTGGTTGCTCAGGAGTAGATGATAAGACACTATTACTGAAGACACCATATACATTGCTTGTAATATATATATATATGTATATATATATATATAGTAATTGGTGTGTGATGTGTTTATATACATGTTATATATGTGTGTATACATATTTATTTATATATTGAGCTGTCATTGAGCTAGAAGCTTCCTCTCTCCTGGCTAATTGCCAGGGATCTGGAAAGTGGGAGAAGAATAAATGAGGACGTGGAGTAGGGACTATCACAGAACATTACATATGTATATGAAACTGTGAAATAAAAAATAAATTTAGAGCCAGGCAGTGATGGTGCATGACCTTTAATCCCAGCACTCAGGAGGCAGAAGCAGGCAGATAGATCTCTGTGAGTTCAAGGCCAGTCTGGTCTGCAGAGAAAGTTCCAGGACAAGCTCCAAAGCTACAAAGAAACCATGTCTCGAAAAAACAATAAACAAATAGATAAATAAATAAACAAGGAAAAGGCAAGACCTAGAAAGGGCAAATACTATAGAAATATAGGATCATTTCTACTTTGACAAGACTGCTAGATTCTTTTCCTTGGCTTTTTGAGACAAGGTCTCCATGTGTTCCTAGCTGGCCTTTAACTTGCTATGTAGATCAGACTGACCTCAACGTTGTGATTCCCCTGCCTCTGCTTCCCAAACACTGAGATAATAGCTGAGCTCACCACGCCTGGCAGGATTGCCAGACTCTTCAGGAAAACTAAAAGTAAAATGTGGCTCGTAATAACAAAATCCTGCATCCACTTTTAACAGTGATGGACATGTGACAGGGGAACATTGATTGGGAAATTGACATTTTGACAATCCAGTGTTTAACAACTTGGCTTTGAAAATACTGCCCGGAGTGACCGCACTGTGAGGTTTTCCTTCTTCTCTGTCTTCACTGGCAAGCGTTTTCAATGGAAGCGTGTGTTAGATGGGTGTTTTACTTGGCAGCAGCCTAATCGTTTAAGTATAGATTTCAGAAATCAAATGTTTGCTTCATAAGCAAACATTTTTCAAACAGAAGCGTTTCTACCAATTGTTCCCTCAAAACAAATGTCTGTCTTGGAGCCAGCATGGGAGACAGAGCATCCTAGCAAGCTTCTCCTACAGGGCTGTCACTGTCCTTCACCATTTTATATTGGTCACAGTCTCTTTCAGATCTCTGTGGGTTGCTTACAGGGCTGGTCTCTACAACAGATTTTGCAAGATGAATGTAAGCACTTTTCAATGGACGTGTTCCTGGAGAGAATTGAAAATACATACTATATTAAATTTTATCTCTATATCTGCAATGTTTTGGGATATGAATATTTGCAGCACATATTTAGTTTTGTTTTCAGGCACACGATGCTAAGAAGATTGGGAACTCCCATCTCAGGGATCTATACGGAAGCCGAGGCGGGAAGATGGGAAGAGCCAGAGGTGATGGGTGACTCCAAGGAGACAGTGCCTTCCAGACCCAGCAGGACTGACGCACTTGTGGACTCACAGAGACTGTGGCAGCAGACGTGCAACCCGACCTGCACAGAATCAAATCAGACGAGATCCCACCACTGAGGAGGAGAGCAGACACAAAGCGCCACTCTTAACCAAGAAGCTATTTGCAGCTGGGAGAGGTATTTTCTCCAACAGTGTGTCACTGGGTTTATCAGCCACACTCCAGGGCATGCTCCATGCCCAAGGGTAATTGACTAA
This sequence comes from Microtus ochrogaster, assembly GCF_000317375.1. Lineage (NCBI taxonomy): Eukaryota > Metazoa > Chordata > Mammalia > Rodentia > Cricetidae > Microtus > Microtus ochrogaster. Next base: position 40,230,121 of record NC_022020.1, on the reverse strand, counting down.
TACAAAATGGATTCCATGATTTTTATGCACTTTTTGTTTTT
>NC_022020.1:40225649-40229620 GCF_000317375.1 Microtus ochrogaster | reverse complement strand
TTATTTCTTGTTTTTTATTAAGAGAGTAAAAACATGAAGTTGAAGGAGGGAGAGGAATATGATCAAAACATATCATATGAGTGACAGCCGGGGCTGACTCTGTGTTGCCTGCTTTGGGACCCATTCCTCCTATTGGATTGCCTCATTCAGCCTTAATAGAAGCGGAGGTGCCTAGTTTCACTGCAGTTTGATATAGCATGGCTGGCTGATATCCATGGGAGGCCCAACCTGGACCTGAAAAGAAACAGTGAGGAGGAGTGGATGGGGTGGGCATCGCAGGGACTGAGAAGAGAGGAGGGAGGGGAAACTTTGATTGGAATATAAAATAAAAAATAAATAGATAACAAAACATATTATAGGAAATAAATTGAATAAAAACTATCCTAAAAGAAGAATTGTGGATAAAGATGCTTGCCACCAAGCCTAATGGCCTGAGTTCAAGCCCCAGAACTCTCGTGGTGGAAGAGCAAGAACAGACGACCACAAATTGTCCTCTGACCGCCACACATCCACAGTAACATATGCATATCCATCCATACACTCAAAATAAATTAAAAAAAAGGCTAGTCTAACTTCCCTGTATTACTGAGGCATCTTTTTAACTACAAGTGACAGAAGCTGAATTAATCTCGTATCAGCTTGTTTAAAAGGAGACTTAATGGCTCACAAGTGAGAAACAGCTTCTGAGTTTGAGAACAGATAGATTTGGGGGTTTAAACAATGCCACCATGCCTCAGTCTTTCTCCTCAGCTCTTGGTTCTGCCTCTTTTGTTCTGGATTTAGTCTCAGGTAAAATCTTTCATCCTTTCTTCTTCTAGATTGCAATCCAGGGACACGTGAGTTCTTTCTTAATCGGTCCCATAAAAGTTCTAGAATCCGGTGTTGCTGGGGTAATATGGATCACACACCTACCCTTCCATTATCATGAAGAAAACAGAGTATGGTGACTGTTCAAACCAGGACCTCAGTCCCAACTAAGACCACAGACTTAGACGGAACAGAAAATGTCTCAAAGAAAAGCCACGGCATGTAGAAGATATACGTGTATGTGTGTGTGTGTGTGTGTGTGTGTGTGTGTGTGTGTGTGTGTAGATATACAAGAAGAATGGGGTAGATATTGAACCATAGAGAGCAAGTATTGGGTAGAGAGATGGTTCAGCTGTTAAGAGCACTTCTTGCTCTTTCAGAGGATCCAGGATCCAGTCTGACTTCCCAGAATGCAAATGGGTGGTTCACAACTACCTGTAACTCCACCTCCAGGATGCCCTCTTCTGGCCTCTATGGGCATGCGCGTGCTCACGCGCACGCACACACACACACACACAGAATACATAACTCACACAGGCACAGACACACAAGAATAAAAATCAATCCCTTTAAAAAGGTGCATATCTTCTCTATGCAGGCAATGTATGCTAACGGTGAGGTTTTTTTTTTTTTTAAAATATAAAGAACATTGCCATCAACAAGCACCAGCTGGTCATACAGCATCTCCCTTCACTTTGGGGATGATGGATCTTAGTTCCTGGTCTTCCTTTGAAGCCACTGGGTTTCTTACAAGCAGAGCTTGGATCTGTCATTTTGGCTCCTCCAGCCAATCATCCTGGGAGGCATAGCAGTACATAACTGATCTGAGAATACCTCCTTTTCCTATTCACTTTCTAGAATAGATTTGGAAGTCATCAGTGACATGTAAGGAAAAGTTCCTTGGTGGAGCTTCTCAGAGACAGCGTAAGCAATCTCTTAAATCTTTGTTCCTGTTCCCTGTCCTTATCCCCATCTCCCCAGGGCACTAATGTGTTGATTGGAGGTTCACATCATCTTCAAAAACTGAGAAATGAGGGTACAGGTTAAGGATGGGAGAACAACAATACAGAACTCTGGGTCCCTTTCTAGAACCAATTAGCTGTAATTCTAGACTGAACTTCCTGTCCCAAAACCTCTTGAGCAACACAATACCCCTTTCCCTCCAGCCAATCCCTAACCAACACACACGCTCCCTATCCTTGCCCTCACTCATAATGCTTTTATTAATTAGGCATACTACTTGGCATGCTTGATGGCTCCCCACTTTAATTATTCTTGTTAACAGTAGCTAAGATCATGGTGTCTATTCTTCAGGCAGGCTTCTGGTCAACACAGGCAGTATAGCTAAACGCCAAATACATAAACCTAAATTAAGCCAAGTGGGTCCATCTTGGCTCCAGTATGTAAACTGGATTCATCCAGAGGATAGCGCTGGTACCCTAGAAAGATGGGGTTCACCTCCCCAGTGCTTCAGAAGATTACTCTTGTGTACCCTTCTAACAATCAGGGCTTAGGCTCTTTCTCATGCCAGTCATAAAAAGCTAGAAATTGAATTATGCCCACAATTATCAAGCACTCGTAAATAAACCTAAACCTTTCCTGAAGTGAGGGTCTCCTCATGTACCCCCTTCGAGCTCCCATCAAGCCTTCTGACTTTAACTATGCTTTCATAAACACTTCTTCCAATGAAAGAAGGGAAACTAAGAGCTCCATCCCCTCGAATGGAGCATGCTGATGAAGTTCCTACATTCCTGATGGAGCATGCTGATGAAGTTCCTACATTCCTATCGCCTTTCCAAGCCTTCCTCATGGTCCCATCGTTCTCACTCAGATTTTGCCAGTGCAAGCCAGAAGCTTCGGTCCATTTTCTCCTTAATGGGAAATGCCAGCACTTGCCTGTGGGCTGGTAGAGTACCTCTCACACAGTAACTGCTGAGCCCCATCGAGTGCCATCTTGAGGATCGGAAACCTAAGCCTCAAACATTATGCGATCCAATCCACATAGAGACAAGAACCAGCGACTTATGTGGCCCCAGCAAACGATCGAATAATCTTCTAAATCAATCCAGTTCATTTTTAATTAGATCTAAATTTGAAGGGCATTCATGACTTCTATATGGAATATGGAGTTGGGGGCTCATGTAACATCAGCTCTAGGCAAAAACCAGGTCAACCTTTGGTGACTCACTCTCTTACTTTCTAGATCTCAGAGTCAAAGGTCAATAAATGCATACACCTGAAGGAAACTGCTGCACAGCTGAATGCTGTGGAGCTGGGTGGAGTGGGGATGTGGTAGGTCAGGAAAGACAGAGCGCTGATGAGGAGAGAAAGGAGAGAGGACAAAAAGAATGACAAATTCTCCTCATCCCTTAGAAGAAACCCAATAGCAGGAGTTAGGAACCTTCCTTTGCTTGCTATTTTCATGGCCTCCTGTAGGAGGGGTAAGTTATGTCTAACTTGTGTCACATGGCTGAATCCCGTGAGCCCAGTATGCTTCCCTCAGCCAAATTAATCAGGAATGGGAGCCTGACTCAACACCACCACTTACACCTGAAAAGGCAACCTAGTTCAGTTATCTTTGTCTAGAGACTAACTACAAGAGAGGGGCCAGCTGATCAATCATATCTTTTCTCCTGGGGAGTGCAATTTTATGAGAGAGCCTTTGGGTCTGTACGAGCAGGTGTGAGGGAAGAGCAGCAGCAAGCCAGGTCACTTGGTAGCAGCTCCGTAGAAAAGAAGTCAGAAGACATCGGCAGTTGGGATAATCAGACGGCCATTCTCCACTTGATCTTCCTTATCTTATTATCTTTTCTTTTCTTCCTATCTTCCTTTCTTCTTCCTTTCCTCTCCTTCCTTTCCTCCCTATGCCCCTCTCTTTCTTATTGTTTGAGACAGGATTTGACAAGGTTCTCAAGGGCCTGGAACTCACTATGTATACCAAACTGGATCCAATTCATGAAGAGCCTTTGTCTGCTGGAGTTAAAGGCATGTGACACCATGCCCACTCCCACTCCTTGCTTTTTAAGAGTTCAGACTTTGGAGAAATAATAGAATCTATATTTACATAGCTTCTTACAAGGTTTCCAAGAATCTTTGTTTACACGTATTATGTGTGTGTGTGTATGTGTGTGTATGTGTGTGTGTATGTGTGTGTATGTGTGTGT
>NC_022020.1:40198661-40225244 GCF_000317375.1 Microtus ochrogaster | reverse complement strand
TCCAGGCCCAAGTTTCTTGAAGATTCTTAAAAGAATCGTAAAACAATTTCTTTGTAACCAAAGAATCCTAAGACAGTAGTTTCATTTATTTATTTACCCTAAGTACAGATAAATACATGGCGATACATAATTGTTCCTTACCAGGGGTATTTGGGAGTCACAGGAGTCATTTGAGGACCCATGAGCTTGGCTGAGTGTTCAATAGTTCATCTGACATTTTCTTGTGTTCATTTCAGCCAGCGATGAAAACATAGCATGATTCAGAGTTCCCTCGAGGAACAGGGCTGGTGGGACGAGTGCATATGGATGGTGAAGGGAGGATCTATCAGAGTGGCTCACAGGCTGTGGTCCAGTCAGTCCGAAATAGCTGTCTCTCAAGGAAAAAGCCGAGAAGCTGGTAACTGTCCAATCCAGGAGGATGGATGTCTCACCTGGTCTTCAGTCTACATTGGAACCCTGAAGAAATAGGTTCTTCTGCCAGCTAAGTGATGAACGTCTCATCGCCCAGGACAGAGACCTTACCAGCAAGAGCGAGGCAAGCAGGCAAAAATAAAGGCTTCCTTCTGTCTTCCTTTATATGAGCTGCACCAGAATGTAAGGTCCAGATTTAGGGTTCACTCTTCTCACCTCAAAAGATCCCATCAAGAAAATATCTCACAGGCTCGCTCAGCTTGAGTTGTGGTGGATTGCCGATAAAGTCAAGCTGTCAATCAAGATTAGTCATTACACAGAAGCTGAAATTTGCCATCAAATTCTTCATTTTCACCTCCTAGAAATGAAAACTAATATGTTAGATAGTGCTCCAAGTATACAGCTACCATTAGAATTAAATTGATGATGGACAAAATAAGAGAGATTTGAAAAGGAAAACCAGTCTTTCTTTAGCCTAAACATGAAGTTAGGAGGGAGTTCTATACATAATTTCCCCCAAGGAACTAGATTTTGGCATGTTGAAAAGGTTTCTGCTCAAAAGTTGTAATAGACCAGGATCTATCATTTTGAAGTTGCGAGTTTTGAAAGCTGGTCTTGTTACATTTTTAAAAATCTATTGCATGTATGAAGCATGTGTGCATGCCACAGCAAGTGTGTGGAAGTTAGAAGACAACATGCAGAAGTTAGGTGGTTCATTCCTTTTAAAGTGTGGGTCCCAGGAGCAGAACTGAACAGTCAGGCTTGGCAGCAGGCATCTTCATCCACTGGCCCTTCTCACTGGCCTGGCATGCTGGTTTAAATGATCCATATTTTGTCCTAGAGTTGGGTCATGAATTATCCACAATGTCTTTTCACAGTTCTCTGTGAGTTTTTGCATTTGCGAAATTGAATTTGCACGTTCGTGGAACTTGAGATCTGTTAGACTATTTTCTTTCTATAAAAAGCAGCGCAGTTTTACAAGGCAAGAGGGCAGTGTGCAGCTCCTGCCTGGAATCCGAGCTGTAATGTCATCTGGCGTGCGTCAGCCATCTCCTTCCCATGTTTACGAGGTGCTTTTCCACCGAGTGTGGACCCGGGATGGAGAAGCTTTAAATCACCTTTAACTTGAGGCTCACACTCTCTTTGCTTTGGGGATCTCAGAACAGCAACAGCAGTTAGACGGAGGAATGATCCACATGCTAACACGTCAGCAGAGGCAGCAGGAGAAGCAGCCTGGGCAACAGCAGGAACAAAGGTGTCATGTCACGTGGCATTTAGAGAGAACAGTGGAGCATTCTAAAGGGGATGCATGGACCCAGTTAGCAGAGCAGGGGATGCTGGTCTTTTTCTCACTTAGCGTTTCCTCCTTCAACAAACACAGGATTGAACAGTCTCTGTGCCTGACACTCTGCAAGCTGCTGGAAGCAGGCAAGGTGATACTTGCTTGTCAGGCCCACTCTGGCCAGTGCCCGTCACAGGGAGGTTGCACAAAGGCGTCTGGCAGATCCCTCAGGAAAATGAAATGATTATAGAAGGTTTACGGCTTGTGCAAGCTGGACCCCCTCCTACCAGTTTTTTTGGAGGTACAACGGAGAAAAATTGTAGATATTTAAGATGCACAGCACAAATAGTTTGTTTTGTGAGTGTACTGTGAAACAATTAGCTTCAGCGAGTGAACACTTCCAGAATCTCATATGGATGTTGTGTGTATAATATGAATAAAAATGTGAATTTTTGAAAGAACAAGACTACGCCATATTTGTCAACGTATAAACTAAAGGGGAAGACAAGACTCCGTAGTTTAAGATCGGATAAAAAGCAAGGCGAGAGAAAAGCATAAAGGCTGATCGCTGGCGTGCCTTAGCTTGAACGTGAGCTTGATCCAGTCTTAACCACTTACTTATATACTATTTGTGTAAAGACTACTTTTAAAACATATAATGGTGGCTTTGGAAACTTTATCTCTTCAAAGACTTCTGGTAATGGTGATGGCAAGAAACAGCTCGAGTTTTAGAACCCTCCAATTCTCACCAGAGCCTGATTGGCCTTAAGCCATATTCACCATCAAGGAAACGGATTTCTCTTAACTTCATGGCAAACGTCTGCAAGCCCCATGCCCAACTCTGCCACATCCCACCTTGATCTGCCAGGCTGGAGCAACCATATCTCTCCCCAGGTGGTTATCTACGACGCTTGATGCTGGATGGCGCTTTACAGAAGTTCAGAAGGGGTGTTTTTGTGAGGCGTGAAGAACTGGGGATGACGCGGGATTCAGCCATGGCCCTCAGAACTCCCTCCTGCCCAGAATCTTAGGATGGGGTCTTATTGGAGAATGGATTCTTTATAGATACCAACTATTTAAGTTAAGGACATATTGGATTAGGACAGGCCCTAGTGTCCTTGTAAGGTGACCATGGGGAGACACACATACACACACACACACACACACACACACACACACACACACGACTAGTAGGTGGAGATAGCTTGGGAGTGTGATGTTACCACAGTCCCCAGAGCCATGGGAAGTTGGAGAGAAAGGAAGGATTCTTCTCAGCAGGCTTTGAAAGGAATATCACCCTGACTGTAACTTGATGTCAGATTTCTGGGCCCATGAATTGGGAGAGTAAAAAAATATTCAGTTGCTATAGGCCACCTTGTCTGTGATACTTTTCTTATTTTTTAAAGGAGCAAAAGGGAGCTAATAGGCACATTAATAGGATTGCAGTTACAAACTAAAAGCAACGAATGTTGGCTGAATAAGGGGAACGGCTTTCATCAGTGAACTGATACATGGCAGGGTCCTGTTCTGTCTCTCACAGGGAGACACAATGGCCTGCACAGGCTGGTAACTGTGATTTACCTCAGTCCTAGAAGGTTCGAGGGAAGTCTGGTGTTTGTAGCTTCTCTTCTGTTTGCCTCAGGATAGACCCCAGAACTGGTCATCTGGCTGCTACCATCTTCCCAGGCACTCAGCAAGAAGTATGGTTCAAGTTGGCCCATGAAAATTAGTCTTGGTGGCACTGAACTCTGGGCCTGGGAAGAACAGGTGTCCTGGGCCTATCTGCTGCCCCAAAGTTGGGGCTAGAACAAGTTCTCTAGAGCCTCAAGAAAGAAGTCAAGTTGAAGTCTTGGAAATAGCTCTAAAAAATCACAGCACACAGACCTGGGTTTGGGTTCTCAGTCTACTGTAGAAATTACTGTGCAACCTCAAGCTTGCAATTATTTACTTCCTGTCTTTCGCTTTTTTGTTTGTTTGTTTGTTTGTTTGGTCTGGTTCTCTGGAAATTAGGAACAAAAAAATAATGAGTTCACACTAACTGAATATTTGCTATAAATTTGCAACGAATTTTTTTTGCTGAATTTGTATTCTAAATTGCAGAATTAACCATGTGTCTCACTCTGCCCCAGACAATTCATTTTAGATATCATTAGATTTTACTTTTTCTTGGAGGAAGGGGGGATGAGAGTTCATTCCGTAACCTAGACTAGACTTGAAATTAGCATCCTCTTGCATCTACCTCTCAAATTTTGGGATTACAAGTGTGTCCCACAACACCTGGCTCCATTGTAATGATAATAAAGAGCTATTCTTTCCACCAAAAAAGGGCCCACCCTACTTGACCATATATAACATGGTCACCCAAGCTATGAGGACGTTCCTGGGCACACAACAGAGGAAACCATTCAGGTGTAGACCTGAGCCTGGGCTAGTGACTGTAGAAAACACAGAGGTAAGAAGTCAACCATTCTCCCTGGAGGAGGGCACGCTGGGTATCTACCACTAACATACACACATGTTATTTTCATTACATTTCATCTCAGGGTAGAGGGAAAATGTCGTTGGTATATAATGCTGTAGAGAGTTGGGTTTCAAATACAAACTATCCAGTGCTCTGCTTAATAATTAGATGATTGGTTTCCTAATGCTTTACATGATGCAGAAATCCTTGGCATATTATTCCACAGCTGTTCAAGCTGTGCCGTGGCATTTGAGCAAATTGATTGCAATGTTTGGATATGCCTGGAATTCATTATATTTTGTTTTACATTTAAAATAATGGAATATAGTCATCCTCATCCCCTCCTCCAACCAACTCTCTGGCGCACTTTCAGGAAAAAGTTGCATTGCGAATGAGAGGTGCTGGTCTTCTTGGGTTGTGCAGATGAACTGGAACAGGCTGTGGCGCACAGTGGATGCCCTCCCGCTAATGAACATGAAAATGTTATTATATGGTAAGTAGGAATGTGGGTCCCCAAGCTCAGTGCCCAAGAAGATCACCTTATTTCCATGTCAAGGGGCCGTTTAGCCTTGGTGAAAGCAATTTAATCTTAGTTAGAGAGGATTCCCGGGTATGCCTGGCACTCCGGGTCTTGGATATAGGAGCCCACTGGGTCTTCGGTCACAAGCGCATTTGTGTCACTGCCAAGGTCTTTCTGGTCCCTGAGTGTGTTCCTTCAGGTCTCTGCTGACTCCATCTGGGGCACAGAAGACTTGTGGCACAGCCAGCTGTGACCTTTGCCTCCACAAGCCATGTTAGTTTTCGAGTGCTGTTGTCACAGAAGACCACAACCCCAGCTGCTCCCGAGCCACAGATACACTACCTTACAGGTCCAGTGGCCAGAAGTCCCACATGAGTGGCACAGACTCAAACAAGGTCTCCCTTTGGGAAGCCATGCTGAAGAATCCATGGGCTTGCTGTTGTCACGTTTGGAGGCCACCTGCACTTACTGACTCAGAACCCCGTCCTGTACCTTCAAAGACCACAGCCAAGCAGCACCTGCATCCTTCCTGATAATGTTCAATAGCCTCCCACCCAGAAAGAGCCTGGACCACACTGGCTTCACCTGAAGACTTAAACACCCCTGCGGTCTCTTTCACTGCATAAAGCCATGTAGTCTCGGATTCCAACGACAGGGGTGTGGCATTTGGTGGGACCTTTCAGCACCCTTGCAGATTCCACATGGCTGCTGTTAAGTTTCAAACCCAGGACAAATGGCTGACACACCTACTTAACATATCAAAGCAGACCTGGCCTCCAGGTTCTCCCAGCATCCCTCAGCCCTTACCCTTTGCCAGGTATGGCTGGCATACCCAGAACTTATCAGCCCAGGGGCTGGGCTGCCCTTCCCTCAGAGCTTCTTCCCCATAGCATCCAGTTACTTCCATTACCTGCCCCTTTATGTACCTTTGGCCTCCTGGCTGCTGCACTTGGTTCCCCTCTTTCCCTTCCCCTCCCTGTCTCCCACATGGCCCAGCTCAGTCTGGCCATGTCCACTCCAGACTCTCCCAGATGCCTCTGCCTTTGACTATGCTCTCCCACCTATCTACGATAAACTTGCTCCTCCTCCCTACCTAGGGTGGTCATGTCCGTTCCTGTCCTTTTTATTTATTTATTTTTATTCATCTGTTGGTCTCTAGGGCCTCACTTCCCCCGCAAGGCTCTCTTAACATCATCATTCAGACTCCAGTCTGGGGTGCGCACACCTCTCTGCTTTTCTATCTTCACACCCCCATTAGCTCTCCCCACCCCCACTCAGTCCTGGGGAGCCGTATTTCAAGTTTGGATGAGGAAGGTATAACTCCTCTCTCTCCTAAACATTTCCCCTAAACCCATAATCTGCTAAGTGTTCCCAAATATTTAAACTTTTGAAACACACACAAGCCAACTTATTGTCTGTTTCTGATTTTTGCTCGGCCACTCCCTCTTCCTGAGATTATAGGCCAGGGCTAACTCATTGACAGAAGGGATGGAAGCAAAGGGTTGAAGTATGGGAAGAAGGAAAAAAAATCTATAAATTGGTATCTTATGTACTAATTTAAATACAGAACCTTCTGAAGCTGAGAACTAAGGCATGCAACGGGAACGGGGCATGGGATCTGGCAGCGTAAGCAGGGCTCCCAAATTCCACCTTCCTCTGCTGTCTTCTCACCCTGCTCCCTTTCCCTGCAGCTGCCTGGCTCTGCACAGGATCATCCCAACTCTTTCAAACCAGTGCTTAAGATCTACAGAGAAACCTTCATCCACAGACTGCTTTTAACACGACCAAGACAAGTGGCATTTTCACCAGAAACTGTGCTCACTGAGATAGACGAAGCTAAACCAACCCACTTTACAGCCAGGGAAGACATGTCTGGCTTTCTCCCTTCACTCTTAACCAATTTGCCATTTTTATCTTTGTCCATTTCTCCAGATAGGCACCCATTATTCTTTGACACAGCAAAAAGCCAGGTTAGAGACCACATTGGCAAATCTGCCCATCTACTTCCCCTTGAGTCCCCCAGCCTGAGGCATCACCCCATTAAGGATAGATGGAAGCCCCCAGTCTTTGAGCCTTAGGCAAATGTCCACCACACACACACACACACACACACACACACACACACACACACACACCATATGAAAAACAATATAAAAGCATTTCAAGAATGTGCTAACTATACAGTTGGGGAGGAGAAAAGTACATTTTTCAATCAGACATGTGGAATTTTAATGAAGAAAACTGTTCTAGTTTGTTGTCTGCTGTTGTGATAAATACCATGACCAAAGGCAACGTGAGAAAGGAAGACTTTATTTTAGTTTCTAGGTTATAATTCATAATTGAGAGGAGGTGGAACTAAACTCAAGGCAAAAGTTCGAAACAGAAACTATGGCGGAACGCAGCTTTCCTGGTTTGCTCTTGGGCCATCATCTATTTTCAGCTAGCCCTCTTATGAAGTCCAGGCCCCAGATGCTCAGAGATGGCGCCACCCACAGTGGACTGGGTCCTTCTACATTTAATTAGCAATTAAGGCATTAATAAGCAATGGATGCCCCACAGGTCAATCTGATGGAGGCAAATCCTTAGTTGAGATTCTCTCTTCCAAGGTATGTCATGTTGACAACCAAGATTAGACATGATATAAGGCTGGGGATATAGATTAGGGAGAGAGTCACTGTCCTGCACGGGTGAGGCCCTAGATTTCAGTCCTTAGCTCTGAAAGAAAGAAGGAAGGAAGGAAGGAAGGAAGGAAGGAAGGAAGGAAGGAAGGAAGGAAGGAAGAAAAAAAGGGAGAAAAAGAAATAGGGCAATCTAACTTAAAGGCCTTCAGTAGACATTTGCATATGGCAAACTGTGCATGGAAGTTGCTCAACATTGGGTACTGGATAAGCACAAATCCAAACTTCAAGGAAGTGCATCCTCATAGCTACCAAGATATATCCACCATATACCACACATACAGTAATAGGCATTGCTGAGGACATGGAAACCTGAAGCTTCACACACGCGTAAAATGTAAATGTGCTGGACACCGAAGAACATATTTCAGTAGCTCCTCAAAAGTTAAAAACCGAATTACTATATGACTTAGAAACTCCACTCCTAGGTCAACAGGCAGAAACTCTGAAAATAGGTTCTCTAATATAATGGCATATGTGCTTACAATGTAGAAGAACACCAAAGAGGAAGCAATCTGCATACCCATCAACAGACCTTACGATACATTCATAAATGGAGCTTATCATTTGTAAAAGGGCTGGAGCGTAGCCAAGAGTATTGGCAATAGCCTATAATACTTGGAGGTCTATGTGGCCACATTAGCCATCAACTCAAAAAAGAGGAAACGCATTCCTGGTACCGGGGTTTTGATTTGCTAGCATGAGGTGTTTAGTTGGGGTATTGTCCTCCTCCATTGTGGAACAGTTTCATTAAACCTCTTTTTACATATGTATATATTTTAGGAAGGTCCTACAGTAGTAGGTTTCACGTGGGCTCTTTTGAAAGGCCTTTAGTGCTAACCGTCCCTTCCATAGTCCCTCATCCGTTACCCCCTTCCTATCTTCCCCATGCTATTAGTCCCCTTTAGTCCTTCATACTACGGTGTTCTATCTCCCTTCCCTTGAAGGATCCTCCCAATTCCACAGTCCCTTACTAAATTCCTGACCTCTGAGGGTACCTCAAATGGAGCACACATATCTGAACACTCAAAGCTAGCATCCACAAATGAGACAAAATATGTAACATTTGTCTTTCTGAATGAAATGCCATTCATTTCTAGATCCATTCATTGACCTGTGAATTTCATAATTTGATTTTCTTAACATCTAAACAATGTTCCATCGTCTAAATAGACTACATTTTCATTATCCATTCATCAATTGTTAGATAGGTAGGCTGTTTCCGTTTCCTGGCTATTATGAATAGAGCAAAAATGCTTCATATTCTAGCTGTTGAAATAATGGTCTCTAAAATATGTGCTCAATAAGAAAACAGAGAGCTTCTTTTTTTCACATTTTTAAGATCCAAGTTATGATAAATGTACCTTTCTACTTTGAGCTTGTATATTGCAAGAGAACGTAGTAGATCATTTTGATTTGTGTGAGTAGGCAACATTTAAAAACGTACTTCATGATATCACCTCTCATCAGAAAAGTGGCCTTAGGGAAAGAAGATGAAATACACATCACACATTTATGGACAGGTGACAGAAGGGTGAGTCGGCCATATATCCAACAGGCACAAGTAATACACGGATATTTATGATCTATCAGTCTTCCTTCCCAGAGTAACGAGGAAAATATAGGGCAAAGGAACCTGAAAACTTTGAGTTTAAGAAAACATTTAGGATTTATTCCATTGTCTCAATGGCTTAGTGTTGCATTACCATATTAATGAAAAAATGTCCCTTCCCCACATCAAGATAATTTAGCCTTAAAATATAAAATAACTGAAAAAAATCATCAATATGCTAAAAAGTTTAGAAAACATCACTAAAAGATTCTATCACATATCAATTATCTATCACCCATCAATCATCTAATCATCTATCTATCTATCTATCTATCTATCTATCTATCTACCACTTATCTATCCATCTCTCTCTCTCCCTTTCTCCCCACCTCCTAATTAAGACCTTTATAGTATGTTTGTGAGGCTGATAAATAGCCTTCCCCCACCCCCGTGTGTCTAAATTTTATTTTATTTTTTGTATATAAAATCACTATTTAGCTTAGGCTGGCCTCTTAGGTTGTTGCAACTATCCGGACTCTAGTAAAGTAGTCTAGCTCTCCCTAACTGTATCTATGAGACTCTATACCTCAGTAACTTGAGTCTTATACAGAAAAGAAGCACAGCTATTGAACCTGGAGGCATGGTGCAGAGGTTAAGAGCACTGGCTACTCTTCCACAGGTCCCAATTTCAGTTCCCAGCATCCGGGCAGTTCACAAGGGCCTGTAACTCAGTTTCAGAGGCTCCAGTGTCCTCTTCTGGCCTCCACAGGCAATTCGTTTACATGCAGTATATACATGTATGCACGCAAACATTCATACATGTAAAATTAAAAGAAACATTTGCTATTGAACATCCACGACAGGCTAGATTCTGCTGCATGGATGTATTATGGATAAACATAGTTTGTTGCATATATATATATATGTATATATATATGTAAGTAAGTCCTCATTTAATTCTCACCCAAATCTCATGAATAAGTAGAGCATCTCATTTGTAGAGGTGAGAACCCTGAGGCTGAGAGTATAATTAACTAAGGTCCCATAGCTAACAGCTAATCAAGCACAGGGTCTCCGGCCTTCAAGAGCAAGGCTTGAGAATACAAGTTAATGAGTTAATGAAGAACCTAGCATACCAACAGCAAAACAGACTCCTGTGGGTTGAGGATGGAAAGCAGTCCCAGCCTGGATTTTGGGGATGGCGACTAACCTTCTCACAAGGATTTTTCACGCATACTCCGAGCTTCGTTCCTGCCTTAACGGAGCTTCCAGTCTAGAGGCTGGCTCAGTCATCCAGCCAGTGATGCAGTGGCTCTGACGTGCTGTGAAAGTGAGTCAAAGCATAGCCCAGAAGGCCCTTCTGACTTCCAAGTAGACTCTCGAGATGATGGGGAAGAGGTGAAAAGACATCGTTTAACAACAGCCGACAGAATGATTTTAACAAGAGGTCTTTGACGGCCTCCACAGGCCTTGACAGGGTGGACACCAGCTCCATTCAAGGCAACAAGCTCTGTTTCATAAGACATTCCAATGTGTCGTGGCCTATCTTCTGTTTCATAAATAAAAGCATCTCCTCAGAGAAGGTTGCCTTCCGTTAAAAGATCACAGGGCATCCAGAGATTGCATTATTATCTTAAAAGGGACATGGAGATAAGATACCCTTCCATACAGGGAGCCTGGTTAACTCAAGGGCACAGGGCGGGGTGCTCCATACCAGATTACATACAGGCAAGGACCACAGAATTGGGGCATTCAGGTCGTGTCTCACTCCAATGCATCTAACTGTGGAAACTCAATCAGGTCCAGAAATGAATCAATTTCCTTTGCCTGTGTCCTTAAATTTGATGAATAGAGCCTTTGCTTAGAGCCACTGAAGCTGCTATTCATCTCAGTTAGTTGCTAAATAAAACGTTGTTCTTGGATGTAATTCTGGTGGATATGACTTTGGAGATTTTTTTTTTCGTTTAACTATGTAAGCCCAAATTATTCCCCAAGTGATTCTACACTTGAGCTATTTTCGTTACACACGCTCCATATTTCTTTCCACCTTAGACTAGCAACTCAGAAAACCACGTTTTCTTGTTGAATATAAGGGAAAATCTAGCACAAGTACACACTTTTGTGATCAACAGCCAACGTCATCCTTATTGAGAATTACTTTTCTTTCTTACATGTACACATATGTGTGCAGTATGTGTGTGCACACATTATGTGTAAATGCAAGCAGCAGTGTGTGTGTGTGTGTGTGTGTGTGTGTGTAAGCTAGAGGTCGATGTTTGTTATCTTCCTATATTCCTCAATTGCTCTCCACCTTATGTTTTGAGACAGGGTCTTTCACGGAACCTGAAGCTTGCAGAATCACAGCGGAGCAGCGATTTCCAGAGATCCGCCTCCCTCTTCCCTGCCCTCAGCATTTGGGTTACAGATGGGCAGAGCTGTACCTGGCTTTTCTGTGGGAGCTAGGAATCCAAACTCAGACCTGCGAGCCTGCTTAGAAGCATTTGACCCACTGAGCCATCTCCCCAGCCACTAAGAATCATAAATACTTTTCTAATCAGTGCAGCTTGATAACCTGGGGAAAGTTTTGAGCCTTTAGACATATACAGCTTCAAGTCACAAACAAAGATAAAGCTGAAGTAAACATTCTGGCCAGAGAATTAGCAATGTTGAGCTGAAATAGGGTTGAATGGAACTCTTTTCACGCAATAATCCATATTCTGCTGACTTCTGTGGTGAAAGATGAGCTCAGTCATGGAACTTGTGGATGGTAGGATGTAACTGGGTGGAAAGTATTTTATCCCCCTTCCTTTACGTTTTTAAATAAAATATTATTTTTAATGTCAAGGAGGCATGTTTACAACTTAGAAACAAATGTAACAAGTAAAAGTCTCATTATAGGCTTGCTTTCTGTCTTCAAAGAATAGCCTTTCTGAACAGTTTCCAGAACTTATATTTCTTAATCTTTCTAAACCACAGAACTAAGGTTTATAGTAGGTGAAGAACAGCATGATCTGGAGAATGGGACCCGTAGACCCAGCGGTCACACAGTTTCTGGCAACAAGTGAGTCCATTTGAATGGGACGTTATCAAGACTGTGCGTGACGTAAACCACCTTGGTAGTTGCTTAAAGTCTTTGTGAATTTTACACACACATGGACAGCTGTGTTGTACAGTGACTGCTATCCTAGACTTCAGGGGCAAGCAGTGCAGTGTTGGGTGGAAGATCTCAAAGAAGAAATTCCTGATTCTGCTGGCCTGGAGGTTTCAGTGTGCCTGGCTCAAGAATTTCTGTTGTTTTGTTGAGCGTCACAGAAGCTTAGGCATGTTGCTGGTCACTTAGAGAAATGTAAGCTATCCAATAATTTAATTATTAAAGATATTTAAGGGACTAGAAATGTAGGTGAATGATAGACTATGCTTGCCTTGTATGTGTGAGTCCTAGTTTTGATCTCCAGAGCTGCGAAGAAAGGAAGCAATGGTATGTTGGTGTGTCTTTTTCTATGTGTGTGTGTCTATGTGTGTTTTAACACAAGAATGCTACCCATAAAAATACAATAACAATCATAAATGACATATAAATAATGTACATAAATATAAATACATTTGTTTATATGAGTATAAATATAAGCTGAATCTCCATTAAATGAAAATCCAAGAGTTAAAGGGAAAGAAAATCTCAGGTGGAGAGCCCCAAAGAATTACTGCCTTTAAAAAACCTTGATTTCTGATGCCTGCATAGGAGACGCCATTTCCTTAGTTCCTCCCAGCCCAGATGTGCATACGCTGATGCCAGGCTGAGATCAGCAGAGAGTCCGAACATCTTCCAGAAACGTTTCTACCTTGACCAAATAGTGTCCACAAAACTTGATTCACTGGCTTCGCTTTTCCAACCAGCTTGCCTGATCTTTAGACGTAGACCTTCTTGTTGGTTTCTGCTGGCTTAACCTGCCCTGTCCATTGGCTCTTTGAATCCTAAAGTCACACCTGCTTTAGTTTCTCTACGGAGCTGAAGGTGCAAATGATGATCAAAAGCTTTGCAGCTGCTCAATCAAACTTGAGCTATGGTGTTCCACCGCGCTCTGCTAAGAGGGATCTCTCCAGTGGGTAGAGGTTCAGGACCATTCTGTATTAGTAATGGTTCTTTCTTACAGGTGACAGGCTCCACATCAGCTAGCTTAAGTAACAAATAGCTCCTTAGAAGGAATTAGGTACCTTGTAGAATTTCCGTGAAGGCTAGAGAAGTAGATTGAGACTCCAAAAATCTCTAACTGTGCCCCAAATCCTGGTGTCTCACACACAGCGCTTAACAGTTCTGTCTCCGTCTGCAGAGCCACCACTCTCTGGCAGCAAGTTTTCTTGGTGATAAACTGGTCGCATGTGGAGACTCAGTGCAAGGACACTGCACTCCAGCCTTTGGAGCACAAGAAGGAAAAGTGAAAAAGAACTGACATTGTATTGCAGAGCCATTTTTAATACGTGCCGTATGCTAAAAAGGGAAGGAGATCCCTGTATTACTCACGGGGCATGACGAACCCCAACCGTGAACATGGAAATTTGGAGCCTAGGCAGAAGGAAGCTTCAATGAAATGGAGAAAGAAACTAGCTCAAGTGACAGGGGGCCAGGGCAGCAGGAAGAGACAGCCATGCCAGGAGTCTTTGTGAGTGACTCAAAGCAGCTGTGCAGGGTAGACACGGACTACAGTCACAGGTCAGACTTCTAGGTGTGACTATCCCCACTTACTAGTTACATGACTTGAGGTTTTTTTTATTTGTTTGTTTATTTTGTGTGTGTGTGTTTGTGCGTGCGTGTGAGTGTGTGTTTTAAATTTAGTTTTGTTTTTGTAAGTCTGAAGGTTAAACCCAGGGACTCACACATGTCAGTCAAACTTTCTCACTGATCCATATCCATATATATATATATGCACATATAATATTATAATATAATATTAATAGTATGTTACATATCACGATAAAGATAAGATTATATGTTGCTAAGTGATGGTGGCACATGCTTTTAATCACAGCACTAGGGAGACAGAGGCAAGCGGCTCTCTGAGTTTGAGGTCAGCCTGGTCTACACAGCTAGTTCTAGGACAATCAAGGCTACACAGAGAAACCCTGTCTTGAAAAACGAAAAGCAAAACAAAGCAAAATTAAAAAAAGATTACATGTAATGTAAAGATGTGCCTACCTACAATGGAATTATGTATTTTGCCTTTAAAACTTTTATTTTAAAATTTAAAAATGTTCATTTTATGAGTGTCTTGCCTATATGTACCTTGTATGTGCCTGGTGCCCACAGAGGCCACGAAAGGACATTGAATTCTCTGCAACTGGAGTCACAGATGTTTGTGAGTTGCCGTGTGGGTGATGAGACTCAAAGCCAGGTCCTCTGGAAGAGCAGCCAGGGAACCATCTCTCCAGTCCCTGAATTACATATTTGAGTAAACCCATTATTAACTAAAATTACCAGAAGTCGAAAGTGCATTTAATCCAACTAATTTCACAGGCGTGAAAGCATAGAAGCACAGTCCATAGCCCTGGTCATTCATCCTGTGGTCTGGGGTCTGGGGCTCATTTACACCAGCCACCATCCTCAGAGTTGTTTGTTGTTGTTGCCTTCCTTCCTTCCTTCCTTCCTTCCTTCCTTCCTTCCTTCCTTCCTTCCTTCCTTCCTTTCTTTCTTCCTTTCTTTCTTTCTGACAGGGTTTCTCTGAGCCCTGGCTGTCCTAGTACTCACTTTGTAGACCAGGCTGGCCTTGAACTCACAGAGATTCCCCTGTCTCTGCCTCTCCAGTACTGGGACTAAAAAGCATGTGCCGTCACTGCCCGGCCTCAGAGCAGATCATCTTGTCTGTTGATGGCCAAGGAAAAGATCAACTTGAAAATGTGAAGTGCTGCATGTGTCACCTTTTTACAGCAAGAAAATGTTTAAAAATTATCATGTAAATACAATGTGTTATGGATTGTCCCACTAGTGCTTCATGTTTTAAAAATTTCTAGTTACAATATTGTAAATTGATGTGTGTGTGTGTGTGTGTGTGTGTGTGTGTGTGTGTGTGTGTGAGAGAGAGAGAGAGAGAGAGAGAGAGAGAGAGAGAGAGAGAGAGAGAGAGAGAATTTACCCCTTATTTTATGACTAACTGCTAATCTTGGGACCTCTCATCTCAGGGTCTCAAGCTCTTGCACTAGGATTTAGGATTTATAACAAAACCCAGTTTTGGGCTTTTGCATTCAGACTGAATTATATACTACCAGCTCACCTAGGGTTCCAATCGACAAAACATGAATTGGAAGACTTAGCCTCCATAATCACATCAACAGGTTCTTCACATACTTTTTCTTTCAACCTCTCCTCCTCCCTCTCCTTATGCGTGGCTCTTTCTGTTTTACTTAACAAAAATATGTTCATATTTGTATATTAAACCAAAACTCATAAGTTGGAAGGATCTCAGGAAAAAATGGTTCATATTTTTATAATGATTTTATTGATTCTTTGGGAATTTCATACAAGGTATTTTGATCATATTCACCCCTCTTCCAACTTCTTTCAGAGTCTACCACCTCCCTACCTACCCAACTTTATCTCTCTATCTCTCTCCCTCTCCCTTCTCCCAATTCCAAAAGGGTTTTGTTGTTGTTGTTTTATTTTTATGTTTTTTTATCTTTATTTTGTGTATATGAGTATTTTATCTGCATGTATGTATGTGTACCATGCTCATGCAGTGCCCATGGAGGCCAGAAAAGGACTTCAGAGCCCTTTGGAGCTGGAGCTACAAACAGTAAGTAGCTGCCATGTGGGTGCCGGCAACAAACCTGGCTCTCTGGAAGGGCTCAGTGCTATCTTTATGTAGCCTCTGGGGATGAAGTAGTCCCTTAGAAAAAAAAATGGATACCAGGATGGGGTGGGGGCTGGATCAGGTGGGTGATGGCTATTTTGGTACTACATGGGTAAATCTAGAACAGGGACAGATAAGCATTCAGTGCCTACTGTGATCTGAAGGTGTACCCCCCAAATTCACACATTGACTAGCGTATGGAGACGTGGAGCCATTTTGGTTGGATGGGCCCACTGACCTTATGCAAGGGGTGTAGACAGTTGCTGCTTTCTGTCCTCTGAGCCACACAGCAAGAAAACCACACAGGAAGCCTGCTAGTGACCAGCCTCAAGAACTGTGAGAAATAAATACCTGTCATGCATACATTACCCAGTTTCAAGTATTTTGATACAATAGAAAAAATGGAGTAAGAGAGAGCTAACCCAGTAATCCAATGGTCCGTTTCCATCTACTCAATAAGGCCAACACAAGTATCATCATGATTTAGCCTTTTTTGTTGCTTTATAACTTCGGTGTGAAATAATGAAAAGAATTATATAATAACTGTCATAAAGTTAAAGGCAGGAATTTACTTTTTACATTTATTTATATATTCATTTCTGTATTGGGGGGCTGTATTTTTGAGGGTTGGACTCAGATCATCAAACTTGGTGGCAGGTGCCTTTAGCCACTGAGTCATCCTTCTGGCCCGGGAAGACAGGGACTTTTAATAAGAATTGTTTGCAAGTCTTGGTGATGGACTTAATAACTTAATGTTGTGCCTTTTAAAACTATAATTTAAAAAATTATATAAGAAATTATATAATTATATAAGAAAATCTTTATAAAGACCTTCTAGCCACCAAGGGTTTAAAATTCCCAGATCTATATGAGTGCAGAATTTTTTTTTTTGAGTCCTGTTATTGAGAGTTTTCATGTTCCCATTTTCTGTCATTTCCTGTTCTCAAGGATGGAAACGTGAAAGATTTTTCAGAGACATCCCAATGGGTATGTGTGTCCCAAGTGGAAAGGGCGGTCGAGATGCTTCTCTGGTTAAGAACATTCACACATTCGCATTCTTTAACTCAGGCTAACTTTGGTTCCCAGTGCTAAGCAGTTGTAGGAGGTAACGAGAGGCTCCAGAATCACCTGAGAAGGAAAGTGGGCATTTTTCTCCAGACCCTTGCCTGGCAACAGAGCCAGTCCTGCATGGGTTACTTCACTTCTCTGTGGCTTTATCTGTTGTTATCCAAAAGGCAAGCTAAAGCTAGGCTGGAGCTAGTCCTGCAATGATACGGTTAAGGATAGAGACTAGAAGCAGGGTGGATGCTGCAGGCCAGACCTTTGACATTCAGTGCTGGTTCTGGGGGCTGCAGGCAGTGCTCTGTGTATACAGCAGCGGTGCAGTAAGGCTTCTGTCAAGCCAGGTGCCCCAGGAGCTGGTAGGCAACATTGTTGCCCACCTGAGAAGTGAGGGAATCTTTCCATTCTTCCCCAGTAAAGCCCCGCTATCCTTTCAAGCTCAGTACAGTTCCTATACTTAAAACTACTATGTATTATTTGCAAACTTTGGAAAAAAAAAAACTTTCCTTTTGAGCAACTTCGTCATTGCAGAAAAGATGATCTTTAAATTTTTTCACTTAACATCTTCAAAAAAACCATGGTTGTTCAGAGTTTATACTTCACCATAATAGATAACCCAAAACATTATATTAAGTTAATTTTAATAAAACATTAAATACAAAGTTGGATGAGACTTAGGATAGTAGAAAAAATGAAAAGAGAAACAACAAAACATCAACAGTATCTATTTGGGGTGGGGCGGTGGCGGGGAAGGGGTTGGTAAAGGGTAGGGTGGGGGTGGAGACAGAAACGTTTCTCCTGTTTGCCTTCCAGAACTAACATGAATTAAACACAATATTACAGACATGCAGGAAAAGCAAATCTGCCCAAGAGTTACTACAATAGCCCCTCAGCCACAGCTGCATGTTTAAAAAGCAATTAAGATTTTTGTTTCCACTCCTAAAATAATTTATAAGCTTGCAAAGGTTGATGTGAAAACAGTGAGCTGCAGCTCCTCTTACAGTTGACTCCAATTTTATGGCCATGGATTATCCATATGATAGTGGTCTCAGCTGGATTTACGATGAGCGCCTTTTTCTTCAAGGAAAGTATATTAAACTGACACTTGTACTCCCCCATCATCTCTTCCTGGAAGATCAGTAGCCCCTAACTTAACTTCAAATACGAAGTCGAAAGCAAAGTTAAAAACCCAAAACAACAACAACAGCAGCAGCAACAACAACAAATCAAGAGGAGAAGGCCGAGTTTCTGCAACAATTCCAAATATGCACTACTATCAGCTTGCTTTCTCCAACAGCAGCCTACACCAGAATCCTAACAGAGACTCACTTATCGCCAGATGGGGTAAAGATACCCCACGAGAAATCCGCAGCCCCTGTCAGCCGGTGGCCAGGACAGAGCACACAAAATGATAAGAATGCCAGTGTTTAAAAGAGCTGTGACTTTCTGAAGCACAAGGGCACATGGACTTTGTCAGCCTGATGTTTTAACGAGGAGACGGATGCCACCCTTTTGGTCGGCCAACTTTTTTCTTGGGGGTGGGGGTGGGGAGGCTTCTGACGATACTAATTATATCTGAAGGTGCAACCAAGAGAAATCTGGCCTCTAGATTGCTGTCCTGACCAGCAATGGGCCTTAGGATTGGGTATTTACTACTACTACTATATTATAATAATAATAATAATAATAATAAAATAATAAATTTTGTGAAAGTATAGTGCTAGAAGCATTTTACTATTATTTAATACTGATAATTTGAGTTTTCCAAATTCAGATAAAAAAAGTTATTCAGGCAATTTCTGTGAAGAAAGTGAACGACAAATGGTTTGAAGCAGAGTTTCTCTCTTCAACAACAGTGAGGCTTTTGTTATTATCATGAGAAGACGTTACCAAGAGGAGGCGATTTGTATCTTACCTTTTAAATGTAATGTATACTATGATTCAATTCCACAAAACAGGTTTTGAAGTAGATAAATCTGTAATGGTAGCTTCGAGAATGTTCCTTTGACTCGGGATTTATTATTTCTGTGTCTCTGGTGAGGGCATTGCACACGCTTATAAATCTGCATGGTTTCTTTTTGTGTTTCAGTCCTTCATGTTAATGGACTCTATAACTGTTACATAAAACACTTCTATCAGCAAAGGTTTGGGAACAAACATTTATACCAAGACTGTTTAAAAGTTGGCAGCCTTGGTGAACGGTAAATAACAGTGAATAGGACAGAACATAAATACACAGATCAATTTAATAACAGATTGTCTCTAAAGAATTAAAAACAGGGATGCCGGGACTGTCAGGGAAGACATTTCTAGGGCTCCAATCAATGCAGTCAGAGCAAGGAAGCACCATGGCTTCTGAGTACCAGGTCTGGGTTCCTTTACATGAAAATATTCCCTTTGGTTTTTGGAATAAAATCCACCTCTAATCAACCTTCCATTTCATTTAGGTTGTGATTTGGCTTTACCTGTCCTTCCCAGTTCTCACTTAGCAAGCAGAAATCCAACCACACATTCACATTCCTCAGTGAGCCATTTTGACCACATTCTTGGAAAGTCTGTCATCTGTGAAATCTCCATTTGATGTGGGAGTCCCCTCTGTGTGCTGTGATTACCATGAATGAATAAAGAAACTGCCTTGGCCTGTTGAACAAGGGCAGAACTTAGACAGGCGGGGAGGACTGGACTGAATGCTGGGAGAAAGAAGGGTGGAGTCAGAGAGACGCTATGAAGCTACCGCCAGAGTCAAACGTGCCGAATCTTTGCCAGTTAGCCACTGACATGTGGCGATATACAGATTAATAGAAACGGGTTAAATTAACATAGGAGTTAGCCAATAAGAAGCTAGAGCTAATGGGCCAAGCAGTGCTTTAATTAATACAGCAGTTTCTGTGTGGTTATTTTGGATCTGGGTGGCAGGGACGAACAAGCAGCTCCTCCTACATCCATCACAGTTGAACGTCATAGAAGAACATGAACATTTCCGATGGACTTCAATTCTCCGTTTTCAGAAGTCTCTAGCAATAATTCTTTCCTTTCTCATGGTTTTTCTGGGAAGCATATGCAATGTGTGTGTGTGTGTGCCTCGCATGCAGCAGGCATTCCACAGAAGCTAAGTACCTCCCACTTTGTGCTGTTTGGGTTACTCACTGGCAAGCTGCTCTTTAATGCTGTCCGCACACGCCAGCTTTGAAACACCTTTGACATCCTGCATCTACTCTGGCTGGTGGCTGAGAGAGCCTGGGTGTGAACACTTCTGGGTAACCCTAAGATTGCTAAGAGCTGAACTATGTAATCAAACATGGTGTTCTGCTATTGTAATATGTGAGCTGTTGTGTTATTACAGTATATGAGCTGGGGATTGTCAGGACTTTTTTTTTTCCTTTCTAGACCCAATCAACACATTTAATCATAAGCCCCTGTCAGAGTTTTTATTGCTGTGAAGAGACACCATGACCATGGCAACTCTTACAAAGAAAACATTTAATTGGTAGCTCGATTACAGTTTCAGAGTTCAGTCCATTATCATCAGGACAGGGAGTATGGCAGGGTGCAGACAGAGGTGGTGCTGGAGTTGAGAATGTTACTTTTTACATCTTGAAGGCAACAGGAAATGGCCTGAGACACTGGGCAGTATCCTGAGCGTAGGAAACCTCAAAGCCTGCCCCAACAGTGCCACACTTTTCCTAACAAGGTTACACATTCCTACTCCAACAAAGTCACACCTCCTAACAGTGCCACTCTTTATGAGATTATAGGGGCTAATTAAATTACCACAGTCCCCAAAAGATTACTGTTATCCATGGCTCCTATCCCTAATCCACGTTTTCCCATCTATGTCCAGTTAATATGTTCTTGTCCTTTGCTATATATAACGTGTACAAATAAGATTAGTAGATTTGGATATTAACATCAAAAGGGCAAGGGGCTAAGCAGTGTAGTCTAAATTGGAAAGCCAGAACCATACTTTCTTGTGTTTATCCTGAAGGGAAAAGATATTTCTTTTTTCCAAGTTCTTAGTAAGTTTTTTGTTAATTAAAAAATTTCAGTAAACCACATCTACTAATATGTTAAAAAAAGAGCTAATATTACACATGTTGGATGCATTTACCCAGAAATCAAAATTTGGTAACAATTTGAAAACCAACATAATTCATCACATTATCAGAATAAGGGAAATTCAATCGATTGCTTCACTTGATTTTAATATATGATGCCAATAAAATTCAAACTAAATTCAGGAGCAAAACAGCAACAAAACTCCCCCCAAAATAATAATAACAATTAGGGTTAAAAAGTAGTTTTATTAATCTGATTTAAAAAAAACATGTACCCTGAAAGAATCTTTAGCAAATATCATAATTAATGGAGAAACAATTAATTTCTGGGTTTGGAGCCAAGACAAGATGTGTATTTCCTAGACCTGGGTGACAAGGTAACCCAAGTTGAGTCAGTTAAACAAGAGAACTAAATGGCCTCACAGTTTTGGAAGTTAGAGTCTGGAATCCCAATGCCCCCAGGAGGGTTCTGGGTTCTTCCTTGCCACTTAGATTTTGTGGTTATCAGCCGACTCTGGTGTTTCTTGCCTTATGGAGCCAAGGTTCCAGTCTTCACTCCCATCCTCACTATACTCCTCCTTGAGGCCTGTGTTTCTCCTCTTTTCATAAGGACACCAGTCACAGGTACAGTCTACTCACCATGACCTTACCTTAATATTGATTACACTGGCAAAGATATTCCTAAATAAAGTCACATTTATAAGTACTTGGAACTTCAATGCATCATTTTTGCTTTACATTGTATTTAATTCTTTTATATATGGGGGGGCACACAAATGCCACACCCCACGTTGTACATACTCACAAGGAGATCCACACATATACATAGTTTAAGAATAAAAAAATAGAAAATTTTAAAAGAATGAGTTATCCCTACTTGGCACTTGGCAGCAAAATAACATGCTAAAACACTTTAGAATTTCACAAACAAAAATCGAAGCAAAAAAAAAAAAGTCTACTATAAGACCCACTGGTTCAAAATTGAAACTAAACTGTAAAACGTTTAGTTTTTAAAAAAGTTTAGTTAAAGTGGGTAAGAAGTCAAGACTGCAACAAGTTTTGAAAGGAAAAAAAAAGCGTTAATGAAAGAAAGGAGGTGCATGAAAGGGTTTCTAAAGAGCCGATGGCCTTTCTAGAGAGTATTTCTTTGCCTGGGGGTGGTAGGGTCGTGGCAGAGAAATAGACACACCAATCACCTCACAAACATCGGTCAATATTCATCATTCTGTTCTAGGCAGAGGGCTAGACCTGAGTCATTGGGGGAATAGAATCAGCTATGATCCCCGTTTCTGGGGCGGCGTTTGCTTCAGATAAGAGAGACAGTGATGAGCACAGAATAAATATATACAGTCACCCAACAGGGTCCGTCTCACACAGGTAGCCTTGTTCCTCAGTGGGGATTCCTTCTTGGGGTGGGGCGAGGAGAAAACACTAGGTGATTCTCAATGGACTCTATGGGAAAAATGATTCCGTGGTGTTCTGCTCCACCTTAAAACGCAGCAGCTACACCTCCTGTCTATAAGAAATCCTTACGGTGTCTTTAGATTACTCTTAGATTTCCAAATTCCAAAGGCAGTCCAGGTTTGTTTTTTTTTTTTTAAGATTTATTTATTTATTATGTATACAACATTCTGCCTCCATGTATGCCCATATGCCAGAGGAGGGTGCCAGATCTCATTACAAATGGTTGTAAGCCACCATGTGGTTGCTGGGAATTGAACTTAGGACCTCTGGAAGAGCAGATGATGCTCCAAACCACTGAGCCATCTCTCCAGCCCCAAGGCAGTCCAGGTTTGTAATTCATGGCATTAGCCCTAAATTTGGTAGGGGGAGGAAGATGTACTAGTAATTTAAAATTTAATTTTAGTGATATTATATTAGACTAAAACATTCTTCTGAATTTATATTTCAAAAATGCAGTGTTTTGTTCTTATTTATTTGTTTGTTTATTTATTCTGTTTTATTTATTTATTTCTTTTGAGACAATGTTTCTCTGTATAATGGAACTTGCTTTGTAGACCAGGCAGGCTGGCCTCGAACTCACAGAAATCCACCTATCTCCCAAATGGTGGGATCAAAAGCATGCACAACCATGCCCAGCCAAAATGTAGTGATTTAAAATAACCCTTTCTCCAGGCCATGAAATACGTATATCCTCATTGGGGAACATCTGAGGAATAAGACAACTACAGAGGAAACAAAGACCACAGCTATTGTAACTGTCTCTGTCCCCTCTAGTCTCATGTAGTCCAGACTGGCCTGGAACATGCTATGTCTCCAAGGATGATGTGAATAAACTTTAATTTCTGACGTGCTAGCAGCCTCCGCCTCTCAAGTGCTGAGATTACAGGGCTTGCGCAGCCCCACCCAGTTTATGTTGTACTAGGGATCCGGTCCACCGCTTCCTGCCTGCCAGGCAAGCACTATGCCAACTGAGCCACACACCCAGCCCTCTCACTGCCATTTTTAAAGTGCTGTTTATATTTATTTTCAGAGTTAAGATCAGACTTTCAATGTGATTTTGCAACTTGAATTTTTTTTATTTAAAAAAAAAGCATTGAGACTTTCTCCACGTCATTAATTTTCCTAAATGTAATTCGTAAGATTGTAACAACAACAACAACAACAACAACAATAATCCTACAGCTACTCCTCAAAGCCCAGTTTGAGTACTTGTTTTCGTAGAGAAGAACTCTTTCTGGGCCTGTGTAAGGACTACTCAGAAAACTGTGGATAAGACCACGGAGTCAGTGGCCGCACAAAATGCCTCGATCTCGCTAAATTTTTCCAGAAGATTGAATCCTGCGACTCCAAAAGATCTTCAAATGACTCTGCCAAAGGTTGCAGCCCTTCCAGAAATACACGAAGGAAGGAGAGGTGCTCAGGGCTTCCAGGCTCCAAAGGAGTCGTGTAGCCGGCTCTTTGCTGGGCTCCATGGGTCCCGCGACCCCGCCCGGCTCTCTTTGCCCGGTGGCGTCCCCCACCAAGTCGCGCCCTCCGAGACCCCCAATTCCGGCCACGGGTTTGAACTTGGGAGGAGCGCGCCCCGGGTTCCCCGCCCTGCCCGGATCCACCACCCTCCCTATCCAACCCGCGCAGGCGCAGGCGCCCCAGAGTCCGGCCACAGTCCGGGAGCCCAAGGTTGCGCCCGTGCCACCGCAGCCACTTCCTCTGCTCACTATGATCCTGGGTCCCCGTCTGCTGCTGGCCACGGTGCTCTGCCTGGGGCTCGGCGCCCTCGTGTCTTCTTCTGGGTCCTCAGGCGTCCGAAAGCGAGGTCCCTCGGTGACGGCCAAGGTGATCCTGCGGCTATTGCAACTTCCTCTCCTGCGGTCCAGGCACCAGGGCTCTTAGGCGACGGGACCGCTACGGCAGGGCTGGAGAGGAGGGGCCCTCGGCCGGGGAACTGCGGGGAATTTGGGGGGGGGGGATGCTGTCTGGGGCTGGAGGGAACTCGGGGGTAGGGACTAGAGAAGGGACTAACTGGGATTTGAGGCTGGCTGGGACTGGAGGAGGTTTGGAGGGGGCCACGCGTCAAGCGGGAGGGGTGGGACGTCTAATGGTGCAAACACTCGGGCTACAGGGCCAACTCCCACCGTCCCAGCCGCTGGTTGTCTGAACTTGTCATCCGGTCGGGTCCATCGTGAGTAGCCGGGACAAGTTCCCTTTTTGCTAGAAGGGAAGTTGCTGGAGTACTTCCTTGGAGTGGCCTGGGTGTGGAACAAAGCTGGAAGAATTTGAGGGGAGGGGACAGGCTGAGGAGGGGAGGCCGGGAGCCAGCGCCGACTAGGACATCACTGGGGAGAGCCTGGGTCCTGGCTCAGATGAGACCCGTCCTACTCCCTATTTCCTACCGTCACCCTCCAAGAGGAAAGTGCAGTTTTAAACTTCGTGGTAGGCCTGGATTGAGCCCTGAGCAGGCATGACAAGGCAATAGTTGAATCTTAAGGGAATCGCGAGAAATTTAGTCCATACAGTGTCCACTGCTGAAGTTCTATTTCAGCCTGTTTTACCCGAGGATAGAAGAGAAAGAAAAGACCCTTGGAGAAAGGGAGGGAGGGGCTGCAGTGGTGGAGTAATGACCATGTCCAGGAATGGGGTGGGGCCAGCAGAAAGTGGTCTTAATGACCAGCCCGATTTGCCACTGAAAATGATACCTCAGGACTAGAAGAAGGTTTAAATCTTCCATGGCAGACTCAACCAAAGAACCAGCAAGGAGAGAGAAGTAAGTCCAGCCGCCAGTGCCACTCCCCTGAGACCGGAAAGCCAGCATGATTAGAGTAACATCCATCCTCAGGCAGCCCCTTGATCTGTTAGGTCTCTACACTGGAAAGCTGACCTGTGTAAGCCACACACACAGCTAGCACAGATTTAGTCGGTCTGCAGATACTATTTCAGATAAAAACCGCAAACATAAAATACATATGAACTATGAAATGTTGAAGGGAGTGAACCTAATATAGGTTGGGTACCATTTAAAAACACCTGAGTGGTGAAGAAAAACCAATCTGACAAAGGTTGAGGTGCCAACGGGAATTGCTTGTGCAAAGGTCTCCGAGGGGAAAATCCTTTCTTGGCTCAGAGCATGCCGAAAGGACAGTTTGTTTTTTTGGGGGGGGGGCAGGACTGAGGGCAAAATGACCCGGTGATGAGCTTGGATGAGTGAGTAACAGAAAGGCTTCAATAGCCTGAGAAGGAATGGCTCTGTGTGACCTTTGATCATGGTCATCATCCACAGGACTCGGGTCTTACTCTAGGGCAGTGGTTCTCAACCTTCCTAACGCTGCAACCCTTTAACACAGGTCCTCATGCTGGGGTGTCCTCCACCCATAACATTAATTTCGTTGCAACTTTGTAACTGTAATTTTGCTACTGTTATGAATTGTAATGTAAATATCTGATATGCCACCCCTGTGAGAATGTCATTTGACACCTCCTTCCAAAGGGTCGTGATCCACAGGTTTCAAATCACTGCTCTTAGGTAAAGTGGCGGGTGGGGATTGCACACAGAAATGGCATAATTGCACATATGCTATAAATTTCTATGATCACTTCGGAGGGTGAACATAGACGCCATTTGGGGCTCCATGCTAGACTCCAGATGGCGGCTTGGATCAGGGCGATGATCTAGGGAATGGGGAACAAGGAGCTTGAAGTAGATATAGGAGACATAATTAACAGGAGTCAGTGAGAGCTCAGATGAAAAGGGGTGTAGGGTAGTGAGGGAAGGAGCATGATGCCCAAGTAGATGTGCACTTCAGATTAACCAGGGATGATTGTCCAGTGCACGTCTCTGTGACCCTGGGAGCATTTCACCCAGAGAGCCACTTAGAGCAAGGCCATGGCAGTCTTTCCGGCAGTGCCTGGCTACTTTGACATCTCCTGGGCAGCCAGGGGAAGAGAAGAAAGCCTGCACAAGAAAAAAAAACCATGGCTGCCGGGCATGTGGGACCATCCTGATATCTGCAGCACTGTCACTGGGACTTGGCCTCTACTTTCAGGACGGTCACCTGTTTTCTTCTTTTTTACCAAGCTTCCTGAGCTCTGACGGACAGAGGTGTATGTAGGTGAACCTCACACAGATCTACATCAATCGGAACTCTTGAGTTCCTTTTATAATACCTTAGAACGATTCAGTATAATAGAAAAGAGAGACATTAGAAAAGAAATGTAGGCTAGCAGGCTGTGACTATCCTATGTTGTTTCGCACATGGTCCTTTCTG
>NC_022020.1:40186278-40198331 GCF_000317375.1 Microtus ochrogaster | reverse complement strand
CCTGTCTCGCTGGTGCTCTGGTGTGGGCTCTGGATTCTCCGCTCAGAATACACCTTCCAGCGGATGCCACGGGGTTTCCGCACAAGCCTGCACAGAGTGCATAAAAAATGACACCGCCCTTTCCCACTTTTAATCATGTCGGGAAGTAGTGGTCATGGGATGCTGGCCAAGGCACTTTGGGCAAGTTATCTACTGTCTGAGACTTTGTTTCTTCTGTAGAAAGTATGCGGAAATGATAACTCTTCATTATTATGTGTATATTTGGAGGGTACGTATCTCTCTGCATATTATGGGCTTTTGCAGATGAAGTGTGATAAGGTAGGTAAGTGTCTAGTTTGTGGCCCCTCATTTGTGAGGTCACTTTTCAGTGTTGTTCATCCCTGAATCCTAGTGCGACAGCCCAAGCTAGAAAGCAAATGTCACCCATCTAATAGATGAGGTATACAGCTCAATTTTAACTTACTGAAGGTCCCATCGCCATTTAGTAGTGGAATTGGGTTTAACCATTTCGAACTTGCTGTCTTCTTGGGTGAATCTGAAAGTAGATCTACACAGGATTGCTCCTACAGGCACTTGGTCAGGCTTTAGGAGCCCCCATCCCTCCTTAAACCGTCAGTGTCCCATAATTTTCAAATGACTTTCAGGGCAGCACCCAGGAATCAGAAGCGTCTGCGGCGCCTACCTACTAAGCATGGCGTGGAAACCAAGTGCCAGCTTTTCCAAGGAGCCCACTCCAGTCCCTACCCCGCCGCCAACCTTCATCCCTTCCCATGACACTTCATCTGATTTGCCTTATAAGGACCAGTTTCCTATTTAAAAACAAAACAAAACAAAACCCCACATCATTTCTATATGTGTTTTCTCTTTCTTGGGGAGAGGGAGCTTTGTAGTTCTTCCTCGTCCAGCTTGGATTATATTCCTAAAGGGCTTCAGCAAAGTCAGAGACAAGTCCCGTGGAAGGAGAGGTTTGCCTGCCTGGCACCTAGCTCCCCTCCTGTGTGGTGACATTGAGTTATCCAGTGGTCTATGCTTGTCTGCTTTCTATTGGCATCGAACTGAGATCTGAGAATCAGAAAGGACAGTTTCTATTCTGGAGGTGCTATAGTGAGAGGTCACGGATTAATAAGAGGGGACCTTGGTTTGAACTCCTAATGCTCACACTCCTAGCTGCAAAGCCCAGGCCAGTCAGCCTCCCTCCTCCCCACGTCCTCATCTGTGAATTAGTGATAACAGGTGGGCTGGGGATTAATTACACGAGGTGGTAAAGCACACGGAGATGCCATCTCAGCCAACCTTCCGGTTCCGGAGACCCTCACTCTTGAGCTGCTATGAAGTGTCCAGATTCTCTTTGGGCTCCATGTGGGGCCCCTTCCCAAAGCCTCACTCAGGCAAAGCAGGACCCCTGAGAGAGGCATCTGTCCTCAGC
Organism: Microtus ochrogaster; assembly: GCF_000317375.1. Taxonomy (NCBI): domain Eukaryota; kingdom Metazoa; phylum Chordata; class Mammalia; order Rodentia; family Cricetidae; genus Microtus; species Microtus ochrogaster. The sequence continues at coordinate 40,196,905 of NC_022020.1, read as the reverse complement.
CCCACAGAACTGGCATGGAACCTGCCCCAGCCATGAGAAAGGCTGCCCTGATGCTCGGCAGACATGGGTCTTGCCTGGCTGTCCTGGCTCCAGGAAGGAGTGTCAGCTGAGGTATATGCCCAGTCTTGTCCCTGAGCCCGCTGCCTCCTTCCATGCTTTTCTCCCCGTCCTCCGTGGTGCCCTCTCCCAACCTGTCCTGCCCTCCAAAACTTCACAGACAGTGTTCTTGGGCATAGCTCACATGCTGTCTTGTGCCAACTGTGGTCATTTTTTTTTTTTTTACTTTTCTTTTCTTTTATAAATTTTTATTTTGAGACCTGGAACTTGCTGGCCTCAACCTCATACAGATCTCTCCCTCTGCCTCCCACTGCACCGCATATCCCGTTTCTTAGCTGCTGCGTTAGGACAGTGTGCAGGGACTGCCCTGTAGGGAGGTATTTAATAGCTATTTGTTGGCTAGACAAGCTTGGAATCTGCCATTTCCATTAGAGTTGGGAGCATTCGGATGAGATTCCTTATAGTGTCTTCATGGAGTCGAAGGGCAGGACAATTGAGAAAAAAAAAATTAAGAGACATGCGAACAGAGCCGTGTGTGAAAATGGGATTCTCATTGCAGATATGGGTAATGGGTTTTTCATCCCCTGCAGCTGCCTTCCTTGTTGCTTTCTAAGAATTTGGTCCTGTATTTTAAAAGTCGGGAAGGCTTTGCATGTGTCTTTCTGGTTGTCTCTTCAAAATTACACCCCTGGATCTCGGGCAGAGCTGTTCTGTTATTGCCCACATTCCTTTCTTACTGGGGCAGGGAAACCCCTCCGAGAAACCACTTCTCCCTGCCAGCCTCACCTGTGCTGAGGCGGCCTTTTGTCCTCAAGCCACACGGGTGGTTCTCTTCTGCCATACCTCACACGAAGAGCCAAGTCTTCAATGCTTTCAGGAAAGCTCTTGTATATGAATATAATAAAACGGTGGCTGTTTTGGCCACGTGGAAATGTCAATGCCACACAAAGCACGAAATATCACATCAGCCCGTGACAGGACTTCTGATATATTGGCAGGAGCCCTTGCCTTGAGCTGGGTTTGACAGTCTTTACCTAGTGATTTTTCTAGATTTGCAAGGCGTCTTTTTCCTTTGACAACCCGTCTAATATTTTTTTTAAAGCCATCCCTTGAATGTCTTTTTTACCCATTCAAACAGTAAATTGGCTCGTATAATCTAAACTTGCTAATGGAATGACCTTTGACTCTGTGGCCTTTTCAAGCCTCCTGTCTCCAAATCATCCGAACATAGTGATTTGTGAAGCCAAGTGTGTGTAATTTCCTTCCAGGTGAAACGGTTTTGAAAAAGAACTCCAAGAGAACTTTTAAGGTTTAATCTGGAAAAAAAAAAATGTGACGTGTGCACTTCTAGCTATGTTATCTTTCTTTGTTCTAAGATGACAGCGGAAGAACAAATTCTACTTGGGTGACCATGGGAACCGGACACCCGAATCCTGTGTTGAAGTTTATAGGACAATAGCTTTGTAGGTTACCTGTTCTGCTGGGGACCTGGTGTCTTGCTCTCTTGGATGTGAGTGGCAAGCCTGCCGAAGGACTGCTGCTGTGTTTCATGGTCTTTGGCCGTTCCCTTGACAGCAGATGTCTACTAAGGACTCATCAGTGTTCAAAATGACAAAAGATGAATTTGGATAGCTAGGCTTCAGCTCCTCTTAAGTGTTTTTTTTCCCTCCTGCCAAGAATAAAAAGAAGAGCAATATTCTCTGTTCTAATCTTCATCCACAAAGCAGGAAGGGGGGAAAGCAGAGCTGTGCTTTGCTGAGGGAAAATGTCGAGGGGAATAATGGCCTGAAGCCTTTGCGAGCTAACTCTGGCCATACTGAATCAAGCTTTCTCAGTACTTAGCTCATGCTCGACTCGTAGGTGGTGCCCGGTAAATGTTTGTTGAGTGAATCTTTGGGAACGACCTGCTTGCACAGTGTTGTGTCAGCACTGCTAACTGGCCGCAGGCTTCGTGACTCTCACAAGACACTGCTGGACAGGCTTTCCTATAGGGGCCAATTTTAAGATTTAATTTTGACTTAGCTCAAACTTCTGTCTTTTTCATGTGGTGACCTTCGACTCTGCATCTCCATTTCCCACAGGTCTTCTTCGATGTGAAGATTGGAGACAAAGATGTGGGTAGAATTGTGATTGGCCTCTTTGGAAAAGTGGTACCCAAGACGGTGGAGAACTTTGTGGCTCTGGCAACAGGAGAGGTCCGTCCCAGCCTTATTGACTGTAACTGTGCACACGTGTGGATCTTCCTTTAGACAGGATGCAATGATGTCTTCCAGAAAGATGAGAATTAATATATCAGATGAGTGTGGGACACCTTAGACTTTTGTTTTCTTAGAATTATTCAACCACTCAGTGTCCTTGGGCTTCTAGAAAATGAGAGTAGAAAACACCAGGTTAAAGTACTGACTGCTCCTTTTCTACTTATTCCCATTTGTAGTTGATTCCTATATTTCAGTTATTTTGGACAGCTAATGATAAACTTTCCTTTGTATATAATTGCTAGAACAGAGGCAAGTTCTGTGGATGTTTTGCTCAGATGTTCTCACTTTCAGATAAGCACTATTCATCTTTCAATGAGGGTTATTATTTCTACTTGTGTATTCAATTGCAACCATCTCTTTAGAAAGGCTACGGGTATAAAGGAAGCATCTTCCATCGCGTCATCAAGGACTTCATGATTCAAGGAGGGGACTTCACGGCTAGAGATGGCACCGGAGGTAACATGGTCTTTCTCTTTCTCCTTTCCCATTTGCCAAGCTGGACCCTAAGCTCATAATTGGAGAACCTCACAATTATGGTACGAAAACATAAGCCCATTCCAGTCCTTTGTTTTCTTTCTTTCTTTCTTCTTTGCTTGTTTCTGTTTTGTTCTGTTTTGGGGATAGGGTTTTTCTGTGTAGCTTTGGCTGTCCTGGAATGTACTCTGTAGACCAGGTTCGCCTCTAACTCAGAGATCTGCCTGTCTTTGCCTCTTGAGTGCTAGGATTAAAGGCATACGCCACCGTGCCTGACTCCCACTCCAGGTCTTCAGGGAGGATGGAGTTGTAGAGCCCTAGCACCAGAATCCTAGCAGATATGAACAAGGGAGGTGCTCCTGAGGCTGAGCAGGATGACTTGATTTTCATGGTCTTTACACAGTAGAGAGAGAGTCATTTAGCAGGATACTTTGCAGGCATTAAAAAGATCTTTCTCTCAGTATAGAAGATAGACAAATGTTTGCCACAGAGAGGGAGAACTAAAGCAAAGGTGTGCCTGCACTGGTGTGACAGCCAGCAGCCGGTGTGGGTGTGGAGGAGAAGGGGCCAGAAGGACAGCCCTGGCATGTGGGTGGTAGATCGTGGTAAATTTTTGCCTCTTCTATCAAAATTGCTTTCTTTTATTGTTGGTCCTTTTAAGAATGAAAGCAATGTTGAAGTCGTAGCTGAGCCATCAACAAATATAATACAAACTAAGTTTTATAAGCAAAGTTCAATAAAAGACAAATACTTTTTGTTTTTACTTTCAAACTACACTGTTATCTCTCCAAGGGTCATCATCGGCTCCTTCCGGGGAGTGTTTTCCCTCCAGTGAGTACATCCATCCATGCATCTAGACAGAACTTAAATCTACTTCAGAATTAAATGCTGGATTTGGTAGATATTAGTGGATGACGTTTCAAAGAAGCATTTAGGCTATTTTCAGGTATTATTTTGAACTTTACTTTTTTTTTTTTTTGCAATGGCTTATTTATTTTTTTAAAAAGTATTGCCATTTAACTCTTGGATTTGCTATACACATTTTGAAGGTTGAGCTTTAGTTCTTGTGAAAATACAAAGGCCGGGGATGTTGCTCAGTGGTAGAGCACTTGCCTGGCACGCACGAGGCCTCGAGTTCAGTCAATCGCCAGCATCACAGAAGAAGAAAAAAATCTTATCAGATTGGCACAGGATGTGACGCGCACTCAGGTTCCTCCAGGCTAAGATCTGCTGAGAACCATGCCGAGGAGCACCCAGCTGCTGCAACACCTGGCTCTCGGGTAGCTCTGCAGCTGGCTTCAGCACCAGTGCTCCCATCCGCACCCGCCTCTGACCAGCGGTCAGCAGGAACAGTGACCCTCTTTTCTATCTTATTCTATTCTTTGCCTTCCCTGCATGTGTGTGTGTATGGGGGGGGGGTGTCTTAGATTAAAATTTTCTGAGTTTGGAAGAGAGGAAGTTTTGGACCATTTAGCCTAGGCCTTTCTGTGGGCAGAGCTATCTTCAAGCCTTCTCCTATGTCCTAGCCAATCAGCTTTAAAATTCTCGGTTTTAATTCCACCTCTGTTACTTCTCGCTGAGGCAGGATTTTGAGGTTGACAATCACTGGACAAACAGACCATTGGAAGAAGCGGTAGGCAGCATAGGCCCTTGGGTGACAGAGACAAGGGAGCAGTAGGCTTACAGTCAGAGAGCCAGACGTTGCAATTCTGCTCTGATATTTGCCCGTGTTTGTTTTTTTTTTCTCTTTCCCAGCAAAAACCGGGCCTGAGAAAGTCTGTTCTGCGGGGCTGTTGTGGGGTTAAGCCAATGTATGCACTCAGTGCTTAGTTACCTGGTTGGGAGCAGAAACACCAGGATGGCTCAGCCACCTTTCTACCCTGCTTTCAGATGCCATCTTTTCTTCAAAATAAAATCACTGACTTATCCAGCCTGGTCTACAGTGCTAGTTCCAGGACAGGCTCCAAAGCCACAAAGAAACCCTGTCTCGAAAAACAGAAACAAAAAAACAAACAAAAAAAAATCACTGACTTATTCTGGTCAATTTTTGGCTTGAGGCCCCAGGTACTTTCATCTTATGCCATATAAAGGGCCTCCTTTGGTTGAGTTCATACCCTGGTGCCTATTTCCTTAATGGGTCGCTTTTATCCTACCCATTCACTTTGTGGGCTTGCCTGTCCTCATTCCTATCACCTGTGGGATGCCGTTAACTGATTACACGAACAACCTAAGTTTCTCTGGAGGGTTTGCTTCTAACATTTGCTTTTGTCCCTCCTTGCTTGGCCTCCCCCAGGGGTGAGCATCTATGGTGAGTCATTTCCTGATGAGAACTTCAAACTGAAGCACTATGGGATCGGATGGGTCAGCATGGCCAATGCTGGCCCCGACACCAATGGCTCCCAGTTCTTCATCACCTTGACTAAGCCCACCTGGTTGGATGGCAAGCATGTTGTATTTGGAAAAGTCCTGGATGGGATGGTAATTTGATATATCCTTTTTTCCTCTTTTATAAAGCTTTATATTTAAATATGAGGAGACCTTCAGTAATTCATTGAATCTTCAAGTGTGTTATTAGATAGTCTTTTATGGTAACTAGAGTTTTTTATTGTTGTTTTATTGTTGCTATTTTTTGGGGAGCGGGGCTCAGAACAGGGTTTCTCTGTGTAGCCTTGGCTCTCCTGGACTTGCTCTGTAGACCAGGCTGGCCTCGAACTCACAGAGATCCACCTGCCTCTGCTTCCTAAGTGCTGGGATTAAAGGCGTGCACCACCCACTGCCTGGCTGTGACTAGAGTTTTTGAAGGTGAACAAGTTACATATGGCATGGAATTTTAATTGCTAGAGGTGTTAAAGCAGACAGTGAAGAAGTTAGGTACTTCCATTAATTTAAGAAATGCAACCGAATAAACCAGGGACCAAATATGCATCCAATGAAATATTATTTGATATTAAAAAGAACATTTAAATGCATGCTGTAACAACCATGTGTGTATGTATATATATATGTGTGTGTGTGTGATCTTTCTGTTAGTCAATCAATCTGTCTATTCACACACAATTTGAAAAAAGACAAATGTGTATGAGTTTAATTATACGAGATATTTAGAGTAGTCATATCTATAAGAATAGAAAAAAAACTGACAGCTGTCAGGGGTGGGGAAAGAGAGGTATTTAATGAATACAGAGTCCAGTTTTGCAAGCTGACAAAGCTTCTGGCTGCATGCATATAACCACTACTGAGCTATGTCTTCGTTTTGGGACTTTTCTTGGAAAGATATGGACAAACATCTGTTCACTCTAGATAGATCACTGATGACAAACCAATGAAGTGACTCTACCAAAGTCCAGCTTTGGTGAACCAACGAGTTTATTGGGGTTTCTTATAGCAGTCTAGGGGAGAGGTTACTTACAGGAACATGGTTGATGCAAAGGCAGCTCCATCACTGAAAAACTCATCCCAGCATGGATGGCCACCTAAAAAAGCTACAACCTTGGAGTTCTATGCATGCCCCTCAGCAATTCAGCTGCCCCTTTGCCCACGGAAATCTTTATTCCTTATATAACTTGGGGGAGGTATCTTGTGAATTTTGTAAATTTCAGGGACTTTCTGAGAGTTGTGAATTGTTTATTCCTGAATCTCAAGAAGCCTGCCTTTAGAATGGCAATGTTTTGGCATAGACTATACCGCTACACAATAGTCCTTAAAAAGGGATTGATGGCAAATTTTTGTCACCTGTTTCTTACTACAATTAAAGTATTAGCCTGCAGGTGGTACACAACTTGAATCCCAGTACTGAAGAGGCAGAGGCAAGCAGATCTTGAAATTGAGGCCACCCTTGTCTACATAGTGAATCCCAGGTCAGACAGAGAGATAGATAGTGAGAACCTGTCTCAGAAATTAAATTAAATTAAAATATTATGGTCAGGTGTAATGGTGCATGACTGTAATTCCAGTACTTAAGAGGAGAGGCAGGAGGATTGTGATTTCAAGACTAGCTGTGCTAGAAAGAAAGTCCTGAGCCAGCCTGGGTTAAAAGCAAGATTTGGCTCAATAATAAGTAAATGAAGAAATATTTTTTTAAAAAAAAAATCCTGAGCCATGTGGTTGTGGCACATGCATTTTATCCCAGCACTCAAGAGGCAGAAGATCTCTGGATTTGAGTGAGTTCCAAGACAGTCAAGGCTACAGAGAAACCCTGTCTTGAAAAAAAAAATCCTGAACTCATGAGTCTGTCCACATACTAAGTCACATACATAAAGATATAGGTTATAATAACCAGAAATTATTAAGAGGACCCATATCTACATTTCTAGTTATTCACTGAAAAATAACAAGGAGAGCCAATTCCTAACCCATTTCTGAACAGCCTCACTCTTTGCATCTCTTGGGGTTTTTCCTACAGCTGCCCAGAGCTGCTCTCTCAGGGTCTGCCAAATGTCCAGGTATCCTGGTTAGCTTCCCTGTTGCTGTGATGAAACACTGATTAAAGCAACTTGGGGAGGAAGGATTTGTCTTACTTAGGGTTTGTTTTGTTGAAACACCGTGAAAAAAACGCAAGTTTGGGGTGGAAAGGGTTATTTGCCTTACACTTGCCCATCACCGTTCATCACTACAGGAACCTGGAGGCAGGAGCTGATGCAGAAACCATGGAGAGGTGCTGCTTACTGGCTTGCTCCCCATGGCTTGCTCAGACTGTTTTTTTATAGAACCTACAAACACCAACCCAGGGATAGCACCACCCATAATGGTCTGGGCCCTCCTCCATCAATCACCTCTTAAGGAAACACCCTAAAGCCAGATCTTATAGAGGTATTTTCTCAACTGAAGTTCTCCTCTTCCGTGACTCTAGCTTGTGCCAAGTTGGCAAAAAACTAGCCAACACAGAATTTATCAGACTTCCAACTTATAGTTTATCATCCAGGAAGCTGAAGCAGAGGCCGTGGAGGAATGCTGCTTACTGGCTTGCTCTCCATGGCTTGCTCAGCCTGCTTTCTTATACATCCAGGATCAGCTGCCCAGAGTGGTCCTACCCATAGTGAGCTGGACACTCCCACACCAACCATCAACAAAGAAAAGGTCCCACAGACATGCCTACCAATGCCCGCAGTTCCTCGGTTCAGGTTTCCTTTTCCTAGGAGACTCGTTTGTGTCAAGTTGAAACACAAAGCAGCACACTGACCCTGGCTTCCCTTAGCCTTTTGCTTTGCTTTCCTGGGTGCTTTGTGTCATCTGAGTGTGCAGAGCGCCTCCCTAGCTGTGGTTCTTACACTTCCATTGCTGTCCTGATTTTACCCAACCCAAGGCTGGGAACTGAGCTGCCCGCTGGAGAAATCATCAGAAATGACTTTCTTGGTCCCAGTGTCCTCCTTCCTTCAATGTGACCCTTAGGCTCATGGGCTTGAGAAGCCCTCCAGGGCCCCTACAATTTGGGATTAAATTACATCCATGGCAAATTCAACCACTAGACAAATGGCTTAGGTCACCTCTAAATAAGTAAAGTCAGAGCCTAGGCTGCTTTCACAAATACTTTCTGGCCTGCATTGACAAGCCTGGATGAGAGTTAGGGGAGAGCTAAAACCAACCCCGATGCCATGCTAATAATTACAATGGATTATAGCAGTTAAATAGAAGTATCTTTTACTAGAGTTATGGATTTATAAGACTAGCTAAGTCAAATGTAACATGTTTATTATTTAAAAATGGGGAAATAGATATGACCTGAGTTTCTAAGAAACAAGTGCCTTTATCTCTCTGAGTGGACTGATAGAGTGTATATAATGTGCACATATATGTGTGTGCACATACATATATAACATATATCATATATAACACATGTACATATACATATATCCTATACACATATACACATATTTATTACATGCACAACACACACATATATATACATGTATATATATTATGGCATATATATATATATATATAAAATCTGAGGATTGTCTCTTATGTGCTCCATGCACAGTGGCACTATTTTGAAGAGTGATAGTAGCAGATAAGGAGAATGCTAGAGTTATTTGTATGGTTTTAGAATGATAACACATATGTCCCAGGGCTGGGGATGTGGCTCGGTTGCTAGAGGACTTACTGAACATATAGGAAGGGCTGGATGTGACCCATTGTACCTCTTCACCCTGTTATGGCGGTGCTCATTGGTCATCCCAGCCTTTGGGAGGTGAAAGCAGGACTATCAAAAGGTCAAGGTCACCCTCAGCTATGTCCTGAGCTCTAGGCCAGCCTGATAGTCGAGACCCTGTCTCAAAAGAGCAATAGCAACAAACATCTCCCATTGTACTTCTGGAGTTGGACTGGCTATTCCTGCGAATTGTCATAGCCGCAGACCCCAGCTGAGCCACACCTCTGTTTTTCTCTTTCCAGACTGTGGTACACTCCATAGAACTTCAAGCCACGGATGACCATGACCGCCCGCTCACTGACTGCACCATCGTGAACAGTGGCAAGATAGACGTGAAGACGCCCTTTGTGGTCGAGGTTCCTGACTGGTGACAGAAATGTCGGAAAACGGAACACACGCTGGCTGGTCCGTGTGTGCATCTGCTAGCTGCTACCTGTCTTTTGACTCTTTAGTTGCTTAAAGTTGTGCTCTTTTATCTCCCAGTTCAGATTGCAACAAAAATTTAAAAATCAACCACACAGCCAGATGTCCTGGCAAACACCTGTAACCCCAGCATTTGGGAGGTGGAGGCAGGAGGATTAGGGATTCAGGGCCAGTCTTTGCTAAATAGTGAGTTTGAATCTAGTCTAGTCTAGTTCTGTTTCTAAAACACCATGCCAACAACTATAAAAATAAACCAAAGTTTATTGTGCATGGATTTTGGCATATCATCCACTCAGGTGCTATAAACTGAAACAACATATCCGTCTTTTTCAATGGTGCTATGCTTAAGTCAAAAAACTTTGTATTGGCTATTTATTTTTCAGAACATGGTTGCTTATTTGTTTAGTTCCACTCATTTCCTTGTAATCTCCATGTTCAGTGATCCAGAAGGTTTGTTTGAGAAAGGTAGCTACAGTGACGCTTAGCATTCTTCATTCAAATAATCCTTGACAGGTAAAGGGAAACTTGAGGAATATCACATGTTGTATGTCATCAGCATTTTTGTGCTGTGATGTTCTTTATATTAAATGCTTTTTATATAAATTGGCTCTTTTGCAAGACTTTTGTTTTTCAATTTTTTTTATATGATGGATGTTTTGTCTGCATGTATATCTGTGCAGCATGTGTATGCAGTACCAATGAAGTCTAGAAGAGGCTACTAGTGCTGGAGTTATTGACAGTTATAGAGCCGGCCTGAGCTGCCATATGTATGTAGAAATTGAACCTGGACCCTTTGGAAGAGCACTGGAGATGGGGCACAGAACCTACATCCCAAACACAGAAGCTAATCACTCACTAATTTTTACTTAACATTTAGGCCAGTGGTTCTCAGTCTTCCTAATGCTGCAACCCTATAATACAGTTCCTCATGCTGTAGTGACCCCCAACCATAACATTGTTTCACTGCTAAAAAAAACTGTAATTTTGCTACTGTTATGAATCATAATGTAAATATCTGGCATATGACCCTCCTGTGGGAGGCCATGGCACAAAGGTTAGAAAAATCACAGGTTTAGACTTGTCTGGAGTCCAGTTGCTATGGAATCTTAGTTGATAGTGTGAGTCTAGATTCAGGCTATATTTAATGAAATTAGACAGTACAGTCTTAGGGCTGTGTGATATCTGAAGCCAAGCTCTGGTTAGATGGAAACAGAATCCTGCCAGGCAATGAGGAGCCAAAGCAGTCTCATCATCTCAGCAAAAGATG
>NC_022020.1:40176676-40186093 GCF_000317375.1 Microtus ochrogaster | reverse complement strand
AAAAAAAAAAAAAAATTTAAAAAAACAAGGATTTTAAAAAGTTCTGAAGAATCAGAAGAAGGTACCCTTGATGCTGCTGCATATGGTATTGTTACATATATGACATGCTTGGGGAATAGTTTGCTCATATTTTTTACAATAAATATTTATTGTGAGGCTTTGCTGTAATCGACTGTGTCAGACCTTAGTCTGACCTTTGGGATATGGACAAAGAGAAATAGTCTCATGCAGTTGACATGCTAGTGGAGAAGATGGAAGTTCAGCAAACACAGAGATGAGAGAGATGAAGATGATGTGTGTGTGACTAGGGTTGGGTGGGAAACCCCCTTAGATCTGCTTCCTGTGAATCCCTAGAGGGATGAAGTTAGCACAGACATGTGAAGAAAGAGTGGGAGGTGACCAAGAAAGATGGACCTTATATTGGGTTCTTTTCTAGTGCTGATAAAACAACACAGCCAAGGCAACTTAAAGAAGGAAGGGTTTATTTGGGCTTATGTTTCCAGAGAGATGAGAATCTATCAGCATCACACCAGGGAAGTGTGAAGCAGAAAAACAAGCAACTGGAGCACAGCAAGATGAAAGCTCACATAATAAACTACAAGCAGGAAGAAGAGAAAGTGAGCTGGGATTGGCGCCTAGCTTTTAAACCTCAAAGCCTACATCCTCAATGACCTACTTCCTCCATCAAGACCCCCCCCCTACCCCTCAAGGAAAATGTACCACCATCTGGGGACTAAGTATCCAAGTATCTGAACCTACTAGGGTCATTCTCAACCAAACCACTGTAGACCTAGGGAAAAGAGAAAATACAGAGGCCTGCAATGAGGTGGAGTGGATTTCAGGCAGGAGAGAAAGTCAGCATTTGTTTGGTGGTCTGGTGTGAGTGGTGTTGCAGGGAGCTGTTTGTTCATCCTGGCTGCCCAGAACCAAAATAATCACACAGTAACTCTATTATTTCAATCACTGCTTGGCTCATTAGCTTTAGCTTCTTATTGGCTAACTCTTACATATTAATTTAACCCCCATCTCCATTAATCTGCACATCACTACAAGGTCGTGGCCTACTCGCAAAGTTTCAGCGCATCTGTCTCCAACAGCAGCTCCATGGCTTCCCCTGACTCCACCTCCTGTCTCCCAGCATTCAGTTTAGTTTTTCCGACCTAGCTCTGTTCCCCTATAACTCTGCTATAGGCCCATAGCAGTTCCTTTATCAGTGGTAATCACAACATACAGAGGGAAATCCCATATCAGAATGGGTGTAGGATGAGGTGAGGCAAGACAATACTAAGCATGACCAACTTGGACATGGGTGTTAGGGGGGAATTAGTTGATTCCCAGTATAATGGAACTGTAAGGTTTGTGGAAAGGGAAATGATGGAATATGCATTTCAGGAAAATTACTTTGTCTACTATAGGATTAAAATGGAAAATGGGAAGAAATAAGTATCAAGAAACTAAAACATACACATCCTATGTGTCCTCTCTTCTGAGATTTGACATCAAAAGCAGTCTTAGTCATAATGAACCCCACTATTTTGGTCAGCCCAGCATCCTTGGTCCTTGCAGCAATGGCTGCCCTATTTCTTATTTTCTTTCCTTTGGGGAACTGCACTGTTCCCCCAACTACTTCTTCAGATGGGTTAACCCTACAGATGGGTATATGCCTGCCTAGCAATGTCTTCCATCATTAAGTACAAGAAAGACCTATTTTAAAAATGTTCTCTTAGTCAGTGGTTCTCAACCTGTGGGTTGAAACCCCCTTGGGGGTCACATATCAGATATCCTGCATATCAGACATTTACAATATGACTTATAATTAACAAAATTATGAAGTAGAAACACAAATAATTTTATGGTTGGGGTCATCACAATATAAGGGGTCACAGCATTAGGAAGGCTGAGACATACCACACGAATATACAGCAGACCATCAGGCACCAATACTTCTATGACAGAAAACAGAGTGGAAGGTGGGAAGTGGACACGGAATGTAGGTTGGTTGGGATCAACATGAGTGGGGACTGAAGACAGTGATGGGGGAGCAAACCAGTAGGGACAGAGGGGTCAAGCAGTGTCAGTGTCCCCCAGTGAAGGACAGGCAGATGGGTCTAATAATTATCGCAGGCTGCAATGTAGTACCCAGTAGCTTGGTACTTGCCCTGACTAGTTTTATGTCAATCTGACCAAAGCTAAAGCCATCAGAGAGGAGGGAGCCATAATAAGACTGGTCTACAGGCAGGCCTGGGGGAGGGTCCAGCACATTGTGGTTCTGTAAGAAAGCAGGCTAAGCAAAGTCATGAGAAGCAAGCGAGGAAGCAGCACCCTCCGTGGCCATCAGCTACTGCCTCAGGGTTTCTGCCTCACTTGAGCTCCTGTTCTGACTTCTTTGGATGAACAGTGATGTGGAACTGTAAAGCCATATAAACCCTTTCCTCCCCAAGCTGCTTTGGCCATGGTGTTTTGTCAAAGCAATAGAAACCCTAGGACAGTGCTGTCCCTCAGCCTGGCCCAATGGATGCTTCATGTCTGGGGTTTGGCCTCAGCTGTACTTATCAGTCTCCACTGTGGGACATCAGCTGGAGTATGAATAGAGCAGCTGCCTTTGTGCAATGGATGCAATGGGGCAAGACTGAGAATAAAGTTATCAGGGAAAGGCTAGTCCAGGGGAAAAAAGATGAATTCCTAAAGGCAACATGAAAGCAAAAGGAGAGATTGTGTGGGGTGGAGGAAGAGCAGGGGACAAAGGCGGTGAGGGGGAAATAAAAACAGTATAATTATATAGGTGTGTGTACACACACATATATATGTACACATATATAAGCAATATAATTGTGTATGTATGTAAAGGTATATGGAAATGGGACAATGAAGCTCGTTACTTTGTATGCTAAATTTAAAGTGTTAGTGAAGAAAATGAGAAGACATGAGTTCCTGAAGACATCACTTAGCTTCTGTGTCCAGTTATGCTTGAATTGAATTCTTCTCTTGCTTTTCGCCACCAAGTCAATACATCTCCTTTTCCCCTTAAGTCAAGGTAAATTGATTTCCTTTGACATACAACCTGAACTCATTGTCTGATAGAGAGACAGCAAAAACATTTTATGCACAAAGGCTTAGAAGTAACCAAAGGAGAATACTGGAAGGAACTTTAATGCCCAGATCTTTATAAAGCATATAGCACATAACAAAATGATATCATTCATTAAGACTGGAATTAATGGTGGGTTTATTATTTTATTTATTTATTCTTGAGACAAGATACCACGCATCTTAGGCTAACCTTGAAATTATAGCTGAGGATGGCCTTGAACTTCTGATCTTCCTGCCTCCACCTCCCAAAGGCTGTGATTATAGATCTATATCAGTTTATGCAGTGCTGGGGATTAAACCCCAGGCTTAGTGAACATTAGGCAAACACTCTACCGATTAAGTTACATCTCCGGCCCCGTACTGAGGGCTTTAAAAGCAGAACTCCTGGCTGGCAAGATGGTTCTGTGGATACAGGCATCTGCTGCTAGTCCTGAGTTCAATCTTCTTTGACCTTCACAGTGCTCGAAGAGAACTGACCTTCAAAAGTGATCCTTCGACCTCCGGATGTATGCCGTTGTCGCGTGTGTCTCCTCTCTGCTCCACACAGTAAATCAGCAAATGTGATGAAAAGTAGAAATTCCGAATGTAGTAGGACCCCCCCCGCCAGTCATGTAAAGACAGTCGCTTAAAGCAAACAGAACAAAGTGTCGCTTCGCAAGGTGGATGCCAATGATGGGGGGTTGTTACCCTCTTCTGCTGTTTACCTTCTACCCTTCAGGTTCCCAAGAATTCCCAGGGGTACATTTAATGCTAGTAACAACAACAGCAAAACCCTACAACAAACAAACAAACAACAAACAAACAAAAAACAACCCCTATACGTTAAATAACGGCAACAAAGAAATTGGAAATAAATGGATTTATATGGGCAAAAGTGCTTGCGGCCACTCGTGTCAGAACGCACACAAACTACCATGAACCCATGCATAAGGACATGAACCGTGGACCGTAGCTTCTGTCTAGGTTTTACTCGGGATGAGAGGAAGCAATCCCTCACCCGCGACAAGGGGGAAAGTAGTTCATCTTAGAAGTGCTGAAATTCTGAGAGCACTAAATGATCACATCTTTGACTTTGACAGATGGACCAACGAGCTAATGACGCCAAGCCCTACCCTACCCAAAAGAACTTATTGTATGGGGAGGGCCAGACTTCATCCTGAAACACAAGCAAGCTAAGCACAATGAAAGTAGGAATTGTGGGTTTTTTGAGCAAATTGTGTGTGTGTGTGTGTGTGTGTGTGTGTGTGTGTGTGCGTGTGTGTGTGTGTTAGACAAATCTTGGGAGCAGTTTTCTCCTTTCGCCGTGTGTGTTCTGCACATGGAACACAATCATCTCACGGGCCCCAGCTGTTGCTTTCTATAGTCTAGCATGTTCTGCAACAGTTTTTGAAGTAAACGCCTCACTAGTTTACTGATCCTGATGATAAAAGGGCACGTGTGTGGCTGTGGGTAAATATGAACTCAGAGGCAAATTACACTGGCCACCATCACCAAGTCCAAGTTATTACAATTTAGTCTAGAATCACTTTCATAAACAATTTAAGACATTTTGGCCTTCTTAGCCATAATCTGTTTTATTCTCTCCCAAGTGCTAGTTAGTAATTTTCTGGACCGTCAACTAAGTGCTCAGTAAAATTTATCCTTGGTTCACATTAGTTGGAATGATAGTTTAAGAATTATCAATTACTTCATTTTTGATGAATTCTTAAGATTTTTTTTTAAATAAAAGTCAACCAACTTCATTTCTCAGCTCAGCCGTTTTGAATTACAAAAAGGCAAAAACATGGCAAGGCTTTTACAAGGAGATTGGCTTTGTTTTTCAACATTCTTATAATTCAGACAGGCAAAAAATAATAATCTTTGATCTTGAAGGTTTGGAAATTCAAATACCCCTTAAGGCATTTTTGTGTTTTTCAACTTAAGGAAGAGTGAAAACAGTATTTGTAATGGAAAAATTTGTGCCACTAAAGTACATAACAGTTTTTACTTGATTCTGTAACTCAGCCCACGGATTTAAGATTTTGGCCAACAGAAGCTGTAGCTGTGATACATAACATAGTCCCAAATGCGAGTGATATCCCAGAGTGAAGGAAAAACAGCTGTAACCAAACCAGAATCTGGGTGGCTGGGCAGAGGAATAGTGGCAGGACAATGTCTACGTGATGTCAGAAGACGAAGCAAGGTGAATCTCGGAACCTGCTACCAGCAACTTTCTCCTGATGCTGTTTCAAAGAGAATGCGTGAGAGACGTAAATGTGTAGGACCCCAAATGTCTAACATACAAACAGCCCTGCAGTACTTACTTGGGGGGGAACAATTTCATAATTGCACTTGACATTTCCATGGCTAGTTCTCATCCATGCCAACAGTGTGTAGATTTTGACTGTGGTGACAGAGACATGAGTTACTGAAGTTCAGAGCATTTTATCTGAAGTCCTATCCTCAGTATGGTTTCCAGACAAGTACAAGGATCTGATGCAGATGCAGCATTCTTTGGTCCAGAAAACCTTTCTGAGGCTGGTACCAATGAACGTATTTGCAGTCTCCTGTTCCTTGACGGCAAATGCCTGATCTGAGAGTTGGAAGGTATGTTTCTTGAAGTCCACTCTCCAGATACACTTGCGAATGTAGATGGGTATAGCATTGGTTACCTCCTTCATAGCGCAATGACCCTTTCCCTGTACACCGCCCTAGTTTTAAGGTGAGTCATTCTGCCCAGCCCAAGCTAGGTGGGGATACATGGAGTTTGAGGAGGGGTATGCACCCAATAAGACGTGGTACTACATCCCATAACCACAGACATTGCAGCACCGGAGAGGCAGAGGTGGAAGGGTCACAGTTTCAAGGCCAGATGGGATTACATAGCAAGAACTGGTCTCCACAGAACACACACAAAACCCAGAGTTCTAACCCTGCAAACAGAAGGTTGACTGGAGAGTGGACCAGCCTGAGCTCTGCAGAAGAAAGCTTCAAATCCTGGTGCCCTGTGTAAACTGGTGGGCCAAGGCAAGCTCTTTCCTCCTCTAGCTTGACTTTCTCATGGTGGCATGGGACAGCAACACATGACTCAGCACAGATGTGGGGAGGCTACGTTTGTAACTAGGACTTACTCAGAAACTACCAACCCCAAGGGGATGCTCAGATTAGCTACTTTTCACTACTTTGAATTTCCGCTCTTCAACTATTGCTATGTGTAGCAAGATCCTGTCTACTCAATGGAGTAGATATGCAAAACTCTAGTCCCACAACATACAGGAAGTATGGAGTGTTCAAGTGAAATGGACATCATAGCTGGAAATAAAACACATCACAGAGATCACTGGTAGACAAGAAGCCAGGAAGTGGTTCACAATTTCAGATCAGATTTATGAGCACATTTTCACATTTTTTACTAAGTTAAATCTATCTCAATAGCTCTATAGTTGCTATATTCTCCACCTTTTCACCCCAAAACACATTCTGCTTCACCATCAAAATTCTTGCTGCCACAATGTACCTTCATAAATAGAAAACAAATCCTATTTATATTTTAGTTTGGAACTAATGGCTACTATTTCCCTGAGTTTCTCTGCTCAACTGAAAATGTACAATTATCACCAAGGCTGAAAGCCAAAACAGAGCCAAGATGATGCTGACTTCCAGAAAGTAGACAGACAGATTAAACTTTGTTCCCTAAGTCAGCAAAGTGGAAGAAAAAAAACTCCTTAGTAAGTGGTTGACAATTTGAGAAACAATGGATTGTATTTTATTCTTTAGAGGGTTATTACAGTGGCTTAACGTATTAGAGGAACTCAAATGTACTACACTGAATGAATGGATAAACAAGCAAATACAGAATTTCCCCACAGTGTGTAACCACATTGAATGAGAATGTTCCCCCAACCTGTCAATCACCCTTGGAGTATTTCCAGCCTCTTCATCTGACCACAGATAATACCCTGACTTGAATAGGTGTGGTTTTGGATAATGGATTCTGAAGGAGTTATTACAACAAATTTATCAAGTTGCTTAGCCAGGTACAAGGGTAGGTGCCTGCAATCCTAACTACTCAAAAGCCTGAGGCAGGAGGATCACTTGAGCCCAGGAGATTGAGGCCAACCAAGGCAAAACACAGTAGTTCAATCTCAAAGACACACATAGAGAGTGGAGAGGAGAGAGAGTTTGAGGTACAGGGAGAAAGAACAGAAGAGACAAGGGGAGAGAAATCCCTCAAGATGCTAAACTTACTGATCAGAAGGCCCCAGGGTGCCCCCCAAACAACACAGGTTGTTGCTATCACTCTTAGTTGCTTAGTATAGTTAGCATGTATTACTCTAATGCAGAGGAAACAACACACATTGATTACAGGACATTGAGAAATCAAGCTGGAACTGATCTGCAAACTTCCTCTCTGCTGGTGAGTTTTCATAGTGCCCATAGTATTACATAGGTAGGCTGCAGGGTGAGAAGTAACCCAGGGTCTTACCCAGTGGTAGACCCAGTATGTTACAACACTGACTTGCTAGGCCAGTGTACCTACTGGTGCAATGGCGACATGACCACAGTGGGGGTAACCAAACACTTTGTGATTCGATTTGAAGCCTGCTCTACAGGAAGGAATTAATGGCTGGACCACAAACTGGTCAAAAGCTCACCGCTCAGATCACAGGCTCATGGGGACAACCTACTATCATTTTTCTAAATGGATATGTTGTCAAACTGCCTTCTAAATATTTACGAGTATACCCACAGATTTATGCCGCTCTCAACCTTTGTCAAAGAAACTTCTGTTTGCAGTTGACAGTGGTTAACACAGAGACTTATAACGGGCCAAAGTGCTAAGAAGAAATGACTATTGAGTGCTCAGCTCTAAATGGACATTTATATTAACCCCTACTCACCCGAAGCTCACGAATATCATGAAAGAGAGAACAGAAAGTGTGGGAGCCCACAGAAGTGGTTCTGTTGCATCTTGACAGAAGTTCAGAGAATCCAGGCCTATTCTTGTGCCTTCAGGGATATGACAGGAGGTTCGACTCACTGAGTGGCTGCTACCGGAAGCTTGGTCTAAGGTGTGGTTGCTGCATGTCCTACCTAACAACAGAACGCTTAACTCAAGATATAGTTTCTTGATGTTTCAGGTACTGAAGCAGGTAATTATTTTTTTGCGTCATGTTAAGCAGTCTGTTGCCTTCTTCCCCATTTTTGGATTGGGGTTTATAAGCATATGGAAAATAAACATGGGTGAAGTCAGTATTCACTGGATTTTCCTCCCGGGTCTATTTTGCTTCTCTGTTCCTTTTCTTTTGTAGCTCTGCTCTTCTCATTTAATTTTCTAATCCTTACGCCCCTACCCTGGAAGGTGCAAACCCTGTCGAGACTGTACCCCAGTATGGTGCCCTGACAGATGTTGCCCCAATGTGGGGCCCCAACAAGAAAGAATATCAGATGTTGTCTTCTGGATGTGATATGGCCATTAGTCTTACGAACTTATAGCAGCTATGGCCACCTACACAAAGTCTATATAAGATCAAGCCAGTCAACATTCCAACGAGAGTTCACCTCTAGATGAGAAGGAGTCAGCAACTGCTAACTGTTGAAAGGAGAAGAGTTACTTTTCTTTGGAGTTGTGGCTTCTGCTGTGTTGCTCGTGGTATGGTAGATGGTCCCTATCCTGCTTTGCTTTCTATTGCTGTGAAAAAGACCATGACGAAAAGCAACTTTGGGAGGCAAGGGTTTATTTGGCTTACACATCCCAATCACAATCTATCACAAGTCAAGGCAGAAACTCAAGCAGAGTAGAAGGTGAAGCAGAGACCATAGAAGGACAGTGTTTCCTGGACTGCCCATCATAGTTCACTCAACTGTCTTTCTTATTCGACCCAGGACCGCCTACCCAGGACTGGCACCGCCCACAGTGGGGTGAACCATCTCACACCCATCATTAATTGAGAAAATGCCTCACAGACATTCCCACAGTACAATCTGATGGAGGCAATTTCTAACTGAGCTTCCCTCTTCCCAGAAGACTCTAGTTTGTGTAAAGCTGGCAAACCAACCAGCAGAGCTTCAGACACGTTCATTCAGACAGCATTAACTAGACTCGGTGGGCTTTTAAAGAGAGCATGAAGGTAGAAAGTGCTGAGAAGGTCTGGGGCCTCCTCAGATGAATGGATTTGGGTTATATGCACTAATGATACATTGTATAATGCATGAAACTGTTAATGAATAAATAGAAAGTATTTATTTTTACTTTTTTAATTTTATTTTTTGTTTATTGAGACAGGTTTCTCTGGGTAGCTTTGGTGCCTGTCCTGGAACTAGCTCTTATAGAGCAAAGCTGGCCTC